>NC_079147.1:286303991-286560990 GCF_945859685.1 Eupeodes corollae
AATATCTTAAATGGCGCCCAACGCTTAAACATACAAATCAAAAAAAGTTTCTTTTTTGGAGGGCTACTTTTATTTTTAAAATGCAAATAACATCAACAATTTTGACACATGGAAAAAATTTAGAAAATCGCTTTTCAGCTTCTTTATTGAATATTAGTTATGATTTGAACATTTGTTTATTAATGATCAGCTGTCAAATATACTATCACTTTAAACAATGCTGCCAACTGCTTTAAGAACTTGATATACGTTGTCCTGACGGTTTGCCATTCTTCTAGCACATTCAAAACGAAATCTTTCAAATATTCAAAAAATCTAAATAAATACTCATAGTTTCTCCACGATCAAAACTACTCATTCCAAAGAGTGACACGATACGACATCAACCTACAGTAAGCTACATAAAAACCTTACCAGCCGACTCATAGAAAACTATGAAATGCGTAAACAAAAACACAAGGCAAGAGTCTTGTCTATTTTTAAAAACACCTCCTAGGCCAATTCTAGTGCATAGCGCATATCTACTGCAGAACACTCAAAATATGGACTCTCAACGTGCATTTTCGAGAATGTATCTACCCATAATAATTGTGCCTCATTCAAAAATAAACAATCGTATATTTTGAATTAAGTCTAGAGAATATACAAGTAGGCAACGAGGCAACGTTAGGAACGCACTCTTTGCATCCCTGAAACATCTCTATATTTCACTCTAACCAGAAGGAAACACTTGATGAGGAGGAGTGTTCCTGAATTAACAGTAAAAGATGAATGCAATTGTAGTGCAAGAACACCACTTCAGTAAAGGAACAAGGCACTGAACAGAGGATACGAATACGATGATTACTATGATTCTTGATTTGAACATGCAAAATCAACAAAAAGAGTTGGGGCTAAAGGAAAGACTGGCACTCCATAAGGCCTTCCATTTATATATGTACACGAGTATAATATGCTGTTTGTGTTATTATCACGAATGTTCTCTTATATGTATATTCATACATCATACTCACCTAAAAGCAATTAAATATAATGAGCAAAAGTGTATTTTTGACATTTAAAGTGTTGTTCCCGCCATCAGATTAAGTGTGCTGACAGAATGACAAACTGCAACAACTATTAGGGTGCATGTGTATAATGTGTCAAATAGAATTTGGAACTCAAACTAAACAAAAATAAAGAAATGAATGATTCAAAAACAGCCCCATCTGGTTGCAATTTAACTCAACACATTCAAACTCTATGTTGTCTTTACTTTTTATTTTTGAAAATGATTAAAAATGCTTAAGGATCAAAGGAAAAAGTCATATTCAAAGCCTAACAGCTTCATTAAATTTCCAAAAAATATCTACATAAAAGTGACAAAACAAAACTGCAACTGAAAATTTACACCATCATCATCCAGGAATCCTCTTGTTCAAAGTGAAAAAATAAGTTCTCGTTACTCTTTTCTACTTTGACATTTCTACAGCAATCAATAGTGACCTCTGCTGATGGCTTCCAAAGCGGCAACATAAGTACTATACACTCTCTGACTCTATACGTTACGGTTACGGCAACTGTCAAAGGATAAACTTTTATTCGCAATGTTAATTAAACGTCACATATATTGACAACTCACCATACCACGTGTACATGACTTCCTGCTGTTGCTGTTTCTTTTTCTGTTACAACGGAGCACCGATAGGAGGTGTGTTCCATATGACGTGACGTCTACGTAACCGCCCATTAGCAATTCAATTTCCATATTCATTTCCCGATTACAAAAAAGATGATAAAAAAGCAAAAAAAAAAAAACAAAATGATTTCTGAAATCAATTTTAATTTAATTACATTTTCTACAATATATTGAATATCACACAGAGTAAAAGAGAGACTCTTTGTCTGGGGATGGATCTCTGTGCTTTTATCGGATGGTTCCTGCTTCTGCAGTACATCAGAATTTCGATATACGAGTACGTATAATCTATGTATACCTTCTATCAACGATACAAAAATAATTTCATTAAAAATTCCGATTTCGGAAATTTTACGTAATATTAATGTTTTTTCTGTTGGTTGATGTTGTTGTTTTTTACTTGCGTTGAATCATTGGAGACAAAAAGGATTTTCTGTCAACGTCCCGTCAGAAACAGTCGTTTTTATATTATATTCGTACACCAAATATCATTCCCCCATCAGCTCGCATTTAGGATTTAAAAGTCAACGTGAGTTGAATATAAAAAGCACGAGGTCTGTTTGGATTATTATTGATTTTTGTGTCAATTCATGTCGATGTTGAATTTTGGCACCCCTGCCTATATGTCATTTCTAAAGCGTATAGGCATTTCTAATGGCAGCCATTATTAAATAACAACCTACGCGCTCCCAAAAGCAAGCAAAGCTAACAAAAAAAAAAGAAGTGGTATGCATGTAAATGATATTCCTTTGTTGACAGGTCGTTGTCGGTATGGTAGGAGAGTGGAGAGATAATACTATGGGTGACTGGGTGACATTTGACAGGGGAAAATGGTATCTGAAGAGGAATATTATTAGTATTGAATTGATGTCAATTGTTTATTTCTAAAATCTAAAAATGTCTATGACAGTTGTTGTGTCAAACGAAAATTCTTCATTTCTATTTCTATATATTCTATTTTCATTTTTTGCATTCGATTTATACTTTATAATTTATTTGACGGATTTTTGCACTGCTTTTTCATCTCATTCGTCGTCGTTGTCGTTAGTTGTCGTCATCATCATCATGAGTATGGTGGGTGCTTTTGTGCCTTTGTGTCGAATATACATACATATATATTAAGAGATAAATGACATTTGATAGGGGAAAAGTAAATTAAAACAAAGTGTCGAGTGGCGCTGCAAAATTAATGATGTGAACGTGTTAGACGTTGTCCGAATGTCAATTAACTGGTTCTATCAACATCATTACATCGGACTTATTGTGAGTAATTATATTTGAAATGGCAATGGCAGTTTTGTTTTTACTTTTTTTTAAATTTTTTCCTTCGTTCGTTAAGAGTTTTAGTTTTTAGTTTTTAGTTGTGTCTTTGTTTTTCCTTCTTTCAATTTTTTAAGTTTTATCTGATTAAGTTTTTTAATTGATTTACGAACTTTGCATCAGCATTATGAAAGAGTGAATGGGATTTATTATATTTTCACTTGTTTTGTTTTTTATTTTTTATATAATCAACAAACTTAAAGATCTGTTCGTTCACTTTTTGCAGAAGTATGGCGAGCGAAGTGTCATTCACGAAATAATAGTAACAAAATTTTCTATTGGTTGGTTAGCATTATGTCATTTGTGAACTAACGTTAATATTATCGCTTCAAAAATAACACGGAGATGATATTGTGAAAAATCAATTTAGGCTTTGTTTGAACTCAATTGCATCATCTGTCATTTTTTAAAAGTATGACCTGTCAAAATTGGGACAACTTTTTGACCAGTTCAACAACGTACAAACTTTAACTTTTACTTTGCATGTACATAGAATTGTAGATATCTGCAATTTCAGTTTTAAATTTTTCAGTGACTTAATAAGGTTTGTTCGTTTAATTCATAAAATTCATGTTTTTACCTAATTTTATGAACAAAAATCTGGCTTTAAAAAGTACAATTAGAACAAAAATGATTAGATTTGGAAAATTATTTGAAAACACATTTAAGGTTTCATTTTTATATAATACAAATCGTATTCCATCTTTAAGGTCTTGAATCGATTGTGAAATATTTTAACAGTTCCACTTCCAATCCTACAAGTTTAAGATTTTAAAGGACTGCAAATCGATGACCAATTGTCATCCCCCTCTTTGCGAACTAAATAAACCATAGTTGTAGTGAAGTTAAACAAAATTTAATCGGTTTTGAAAAGTGTATTCCAGTATATATTTTCAAGATTTCCGAAAATTTTCTCAATTGAATTGACAAAACAGGATAATGAAATATAAACGAAATTCATCATTCATTCCCATCACGAAATTAAAACAGCATTTTATTTCAGGAAGAAATTCTTTTTTTATTATGCAAATATGCAATGTTCTCAGTATTCTGACACCAAAAGTAAGAAATTCTGTTTATTTTCGTGAGAATACGGAAATATCTAAGATCTTTAAAATATAAAATATCCCAATTGTGTAGTTTTTCTTGCTAAATGTCAAAAGATGATTTGTGTGTTTGGGTTCTTGTGAAGAGTTTATCACATATTCAGAAGATTTAAGTTCAATTACTACAAGCTGTCAAAAATGTCAAAAGATGACGGCTTCAAAAGTGACAACTGTCAATTTGTGTTGGGAAAAGTACTTGTGGAGAGTTAATCACATATTCAAAAGATTTAACTTCAATTGGTACAAGCAGTCAAAAATATCAAAAGATTACAGCTTCAAAAGTGACAACTAGAAATTTGTGTGTTTTGAGTCTCCAGAAAGGTTTTTTATGACAGAAAATAAAATACTTATATAGAGTTAATCACATATTCAGAAGATTTAAGTTTAATTGCTACAACCAGTCAAAAATATCAAATGATGACAGCTTCAAAAGTGACAACTAACAATTTGTGTGTTTGGGTCTCCAGAAAGGTTTTTAATGACAGAAAGAAAAATACTTGTGGAGAGTTAATCACATATTCAGAAAATTTAAGTTCAATTGCTACAAGCTCTCAAAAATGTCAAAGATCATAGTTTCAAAAGTGACAACTGTCAATTTGTGTGTTTGGATGCTTGTGGAGAGTTAATTACATATTCAAAAGATTTAAGTTCCATTGCTACTAGCAGTCAAAAATATAAAAAGATGACAGCTTCAAAAGTGACGACTGTCATTTTGTGTGTTTGGGTCTCCAGAAAGGTTCTTTAGACAGAAAGAAAAATACTTGTGGCGAGTTAATCACATATTCAGAAGATTTAAGTTCAATTGCTACAAGCAGTCAAAAACATCAAAAGATGACGGCTTCAAAAGTGACAACTGTCAGTTTGTGTGTTTGCGAAAGAAAAATTCTTAGGGAGAGTTAATCACATATTCAGAAGATTTAAGTTCTATTGCTACAAATAATCAAAAATATCAAAAGATGAAAGCTTCAAAAGTGACAACTGTCAATTTATGTGTAAGGGTCTCCAAAAAGTTTCTTTATGACAGAAACAAAAATACTTGTGGATAGTTAATCACATATTCAGAAGATTTAAGTTCAATTGCTACAAGCTGTCAAAAACTTCAAAAGATGACAGTTTCAAAAGTGACAACTGTAAATTTATGTGTTAGGGTCTCCAGAAAGATTCTTTATGAAAGAAAGAAAAATACTTTTTAAGAGTTTATCACATATTCAAAAGATTTAAGTTCAATTGCTACAAGCTGTCAAAAAAAACAATTGCAAATTTGTTCATTTCTTATTTTTGTTCAAAATTTGTTTTTAGTATACATTTTAGAACTAACTTAATTTAAATATATTTGAAAACAATATTAATTTTCCCTTTGTTTTTCTTTTCAGGTAAATATTCATGAAAATATAAAACTAAGACATACAAATATTCTCTCTTCTGGGTAAGCTCATTTCAGTTTTGTCTGTTTATTTAACTATTATTAAAAATTGCGACATTTCGTAACTTCATTTTATTTTCAGAAAATATCTTCAAGATACCATTTGTGGATTCATTTTTCATTAATTTTTTTAACAAGAAATTATTGCGAAGTTTTGTTGTTTTGCTTCACTTTAGGAATTTTTTCTGTTTTTTTTTTTTCTTTTAAAAAAATTTAAGGCATTAAAGTGGCATTCTCAAAGCTTGTTAGTAATTCCAATTATTGAACCACAATTGTTCAATATCAATTTCAGTGCAATAACATCATTCATATCTATGTAACTTATTTTTATCTTGTTTTGCCATATTTTCCAACCGAGGAATTTAAAAACACCTAAATGTAATTACTCTGTCTATAAAAGCCTTGACTTAATCCATATTAAAAGATAGAACATATTTAACAAAATCTCAAAAGTAGTGTAATATCGTATAAAAATTCCACAAAATTGATCAACCATAAATGATAAATTCCACATACAACTTTGTAAAACATTCTATAACACTTCTCAGAAAAGCGTATATACCGCCGCCCTTGCCGCCCGCCGCGCCACCGCGCTGGCTTCACCATAGTTTTGACGCATGAAAATAAATATAATATTTAATTCAATAAACCAGTTTAAAGAATTTTCTACATTATAAAAAGTTCAAAACGTGATTTGATCATTATCAATTTGCCAAGAAAATATCAAACACAAAAATCAACTAATATCTCAAACAAACACAATCCGTTGACACATCAATTTACTCCAGTAATTCATCTAGTGAAACACTTAAAATCTCAAGTATTTGTCAATCGAATTAAAAAAAAAACAAAATCAAAATCAAAACAAACCCCACTTTTTATGGAGACATTCCTGAGACCTGAGCGATTGTCCACGTTCACTCTCTATCCACTGTCACCGCTGTCCAATCCAATCCAATGCAGTGGGCAAACCTATTGCTTCTTGTCAATATTATTAAATATGTCCCTGCAGCACAACGCAGCGGCAGCAAAGCGAACTACAACAACAGAAAATAAGTTAAACAAAACATTTATGAGTAAATAAAATTTACGGTCCCAACCCTACCTCGAGCACTTTTTTAATACACTTAACTCACTTTGCGGGATTGGGGGCATACAAAATAAAAAGCAAATAAAAAATGAATGTCATCGGGCGGCTCGCGAAACAAATTGTTTGAGTTTTTAATTTCAAATAGAAAAACGCCGCCGCCAACACTGTGCACTGCAGCGACAGCAACAACAGCGGTGGTGGTCATAGTCACTACGCCGCCGCCGCGCTGAAAGTCGCCTTGTGTCATTTTTTGCCGTCGTCGTTGACGTTGTCGTCGCCAAGCCGTCATATCCACAGCACGATAAAAGTGTGGAGTCTCTCCATCATAATAGATATAGAACAAGCAACACGGGCGTGCGCAAAAAAAGAAAAAAAACTCAAAACATTAAAACGGCAAGCTTAAGGAATACAACGACAAGTCACGCCGCCGGCCGCTTCAAGCCATGTCGATGTCGCCGACGACGACGATCGAGCTGCCGCCATCACCACACGCCACAAACATATGGGACACCATTAGACTTGATCATACAAAAATTACACTACTCAAAACAAATTAAGTATGTAATAATAATAAAAATGGTTTTGTGTACAATTAAGAACCTTAAGAGAAATGACATTAATGTAAAAATGCGGATTTAACTTATTTCTTACAATTTTATGTCAGTTTTTTAAAATCATAATCTTTATGTTTTTTTTTATGTATATACATATGCCACAGTGAACCAACTAAAAGTGACATTTCTAATATGTTTCCTTTAACGCATTTTTCAGAGCTTGAATTTGACATCTGTCAAACTGAACTGTCATTTAAAGTGCCAAAATACTTTTTGAAAGTTAATAACCGAAATACAAATTATTTAACCTTATTACAAAAGTGATGATTTAGTTAGGGTTAGGTTAATGTGGCTGCCTGTGATGAATTAGGACACACTAAGACCACTTTAATAGCCCATTGTAGTATCACATGAATCTTGAGGCTGTTTTCAAAGCTCAATTAAACCAGTTTGAGTCCCTTTAGATTGTTACAGAAGAATTCTCCTAGGTAATTCTTGCGTTTTTTAGCTAGAGCAGGAAATATACACAGAAGGTTAAGAACTGTTTCCTCCTCTTCCTCATCATTACAGCTTGTGAAAGTCATTTGAAAATACGACTAGCCGCGTTGCATGCTTTCCTATTAGACAGTGTCCGGTTATGACACCGATTATCGAGCTTATATGCTATCTGCTAAGATATGGCAAGCACCTTGATCGATTTAAATCTAGAGTAGGCTAGATTTTTTCAGTGGACTGATGCGTGGTGATGTTGTTTCATCTGGTGTTTGCCTTCTTCACAGCGTCTTGCATTAGTAACAGTTTACAAGTAGCGATTGGTATGCCAGCATTATCCAAACGTTGTAGGATGGGCTGCACTGTACCGTTCCTAGCGAGTTCATCTGCCTTACATTTACCTGAAATGTCTCTATGGCTCGGCCACCAGCAAAGGTGAATATTAACCTGTTCGGCCATCTCCATTAAAGATGATCGGCTGTTATGGACTCTTTTAGAGTTTGTAAAGACAGATACCAGAGATTTGATAGCGGCCTGGCTATATGAGAAAATATGGGTATTAGATTTTGGTATCATGTTTTCTTTAAGCCAGGACAAAAAAGGGTTGGTTCATGCAAGGACATTTCTTGCCATTTTGAAGAAAATTGAAGACAATTTAAGCATTACTTACTTACTTACGTAAGTTGGCGCTATAGTTTTGTGTGAACTAGGGCCTCATCCAACAAACTCCTCCATCTAGCTCGGTCCCTAGCTAGATGTCTCTAGTTTCGCGCTCCAAGTTGGGTGAGATCACTTTCCACTTGTGTGCGCCACCTGATCCGCCGTCTTCCTCTACTGCTCTGTCCTGTGGATGGGGACTTTTACCCTTCTGGATAAGTCTACGTCACTGTACAGACTGTACAGCTCGTCGTTCCATCTTCTCCTCCACTCCCTTCGATGCATACGGGACCGTAGATCACACGAAAAACTTTTCTCTCAAACCGACCCAAGGTACTTTCATCCACTTTTGTCATAGTCCTTTCTTCTGAACCGTATAGCAGAACGGGGATGATAAGGGTCTTATATAGCCACACTTTGGTCCCTCGAGAGAGGACTTTACCACTCAATTGCTTTCTTAGCCCAAGGAAACAGCGGTTAGCAATAGTTATTCTGCGTTTGATCTCAGCGCTTGTGTTGTTTTCTGCGCTTACAGCGGAGCCTAGGTACACGAAGTCCTTGACTTCCTCTAAGTTATGTCTGTCGATGGTGACGTTTTGACCAAGACGTCGGTGTTGTAGGTCCTTTCTTGACGGCAGCATGTACTTTGTTTTGCCCTCATCAATCGATAAACCCATTTTGGCCGTCTCTGCCTTAATACTCACAAAAGCCCCATTTGACATCACGCTCAGTTCTTCCGATTATGTCAATGTCATAAGCATTACTGACTTTTTTATTCACGCTCATTCATAACATTGCTGCTACTAGTTAAAGTCTTATATGGATAATCTTAAGAGCCTTGCACATGAGAGCGAAAAACGAATAATCGAATGGACGAACAAACGTGATTTTATACATTTCAAAAAGTCAATTTCAAACAAAAACACATTTTAATTATAAGAAACCAATTGACACTTTTATTTGGATAGTAAAACTTGCATTTTGTTCACTATAATAAGACAATTTTGTAAAAACTATTTGGAAGTAACGAATTGCAGTGCGTTTGCTACGAACTGGCAAGCTCTATTCGCGTTCCACATACCATCCACACTGCAACGAATAAATTGTTCGCGCTCAACTTAACCTCAAAATTATATCTATCTTATTTCGTTTATTAAAAAGGGTAATTAAAAATTGACAATTCGTCGCTGTCTGCGAATAGAAATAAAGCTCATGTGAAGGAAAGTCAAAATATTCGAACATCAACATTTCGCAATTCGCAGTTCGTAGCTTGCAGCGTAACTTCTTGAGATGGCCGCTTGAATGATATTATTTTCGCCCTTAGTCATTGAAGAAGTATTTCTCAAAAAAAATATTCTTCTTAAGTGTGTCAGCACTGTTCTTATCTGACATCTGACAGATAACGTGTTTTACTTTTTTATTTTGACCTATGGGCAAAAAAGTATATCCAGAGCAATCAATACTCTACCTGATCCATGACCTGTTCCAAAAATAATTTCCAAAGCCTCTTTTCACTTAGAACTTGTACTTAATTTGTCTATTTGACAGTAAATACAATTGAAGCATTTTTATTAGGATATTTTCTTTACATTTACATTAAGAACGTGACCATTTACACATTTTATTAAATGTCTTATTCAATTTAAACATAAACCAAAGAATATTAAAAAGGGAAGTACTCATGTGGGTTCCTTGTGGTACCCCATCAAAAGTAGTTAATTTCTTAGAAAATTTAATATATTTCTTTAAATAATTTATGTAAGACATCACCAGGCAATGTGAGCGAACGTGTCCCAATAAATAAATCATTTATCTGCCCAAATCTGCAGATCTTTTTTTTTCTGAGCAGTATATTAGTTAAATGCTTATTCATGGCAGATAAATGAATGACATGGGATATAAAGGCTTACAGAAATAATCACTTTAATGGACTAAAATAATAATATTTGGACACGAATTGGGTATTAATTTGATGGATACTGTACTTTTGAAAAACCTAATTGAATGCAAAGTGAAGAGCATGTTGATGAATTGGACAGAATTAGAGAGGTGCATATATTTTATTAATTTTGGGTTTTTCTTGAAATACAAATTAAAAATTCAATTATGGTGGATTTCTCTATTAACCACTTACAAATTTAATTTCAATAGCACAACAGACCGGAAGTTTATAACATAATTGAATGCATCAGATGGTTTGCCGGTCTAACCAAGAAGAGGGTGTGTTCTACCATGAATTAACCTAGCAATAAAACACACAGGTTATTAAATTTAATTTTTCAAAATTCTTTATTACCTTTTTTATATTCGAGTAAATTTCTAAAAAAGAAAAACAAAAATTGTGCGGTTAGGAAAAATAATTTATTATGTATCGTTTTATATCATCGAATTAAGTAGAAAACCAGGTATAGATGGCATATGGTATGCCCCCCTAGTGGTTGCCGGTTGTACTACGGTTTTATAGAGAATTTTCAATTTCAATTTCAATTTTAATATCAACGTAGGTAGGTCGTTTTTGATAGTACAAGGTACAAGGATCTTTGTAGGATGTACATTTTGCTTTGCTTTTCGTGGATGGTTTTCCATGAATGTATGAATATTAAATATTGAAACAAACTTTGATGTTTAAGTCTGTAAAATATATGTATTTGATGTGATGTGTGTTTCTGTTACTGCTTCAATATAATTTGAATGATTTACTTTGACAGATGGATCTGATGTCATGTTGCAGGAAGTTTACTTGTGAAATAAAGGCAATGGCTGCGGAGCAATGAGTGCAAACATTTTACATTTTATGTAAATGGTTGTGTTTCACATAGAATTTACTGCAAGTTTTGGGATAGATATTGAATTCTATTTTGACACATCTTTAAATTATTTCATGTCAAACATATGTTGAAAGCTTTTAAGTCATTTGGATAAAAGAGAATTTTTGAAATCAAATATAGTCTGAAGCGGTTCATTTGATGTACAATTTTAAAATAGACAAAAACATCTTTGCTGGTTCTTGGAAATCTTTTGAATCAATATTTAACTGTGGAAGAAATGCTTAAGTGGTAAAAGTCAACTGATTGAGTTTTTTCATGCTTTTGAAAAAATGTTAGGAGTTATCAGATTTACTGTCAATGAAACCAATGTTTTCAATCAAAATGTAAGGATCAATATCATATTCTAAATATCAGAAAATAAAAAACACTTTTTGATGCATCAAGTGCGCTAGGTATAGTGCATGTCTTTTGGATTTGAAACTTTTGAATTTGATGTGTGTATTTTCCATTAGACACACGTCAACACTATTACTAGCATATGCTGATGACATTGACATAATCGGGAGAACTCTGCGTGATGTAAATGGGGCTTTTGTGAGTATTGAGGCTGAGTTTGCAAAGATGGGGTGTGAAGTTGATATGAGCTTGACTCGAGTCAATCGTAGTACAACAAATAGATGGTTTGACAGATATCTCCAGATCTTTCGATTAATATAAGTGTAGTCTACTTAAAAGATTTAGTTTCTTAACAACACTCTTGGTATGGCTATTCATTATGTATTTGTATTTAAATGAATACAATGACACAAGCTGTCAAATGTCATTTTAACTTAATTTCAACTCAACTCCAATCCGAGCTCGAAACTTATATGGCGAAAAAGCTTGATCGATATTTTTGATTAAATGAATACAATGACACAAGCCGTCAAATGTCATTTTAACTTAATTTCAACTCAACTCCAATCCGAGCTCGAAATTTATATGGTGAAAAAGCTTGATCGATTATCCAATCGTATTTTAATTCGAGCTCTTGAATCTTTTTGTAATGTATATTTCACATTGGGAATTGTATATACAAGTTTGTTAGTTAGTTCCGAAAGTTAAGTTCAATTCAAACACCCATCGATATATTTTTGATGGATATTCCATTACAAAGTTTGGATTTTTCTATTAAGTGTAAAAGAACAATGTCATAATATAATTTGTAATCAGTTTTTCACACATTTTGGGCGGTATCTCGGTTATACTTGGAGAAATAATCAATGCTAATGCTTTTAGAGTGCAGTTATTATTTGCCTTAAAACCATCTTTTGATCTTGATGGCCAATTCACGTCACCAAAACGATAAACACAGATCGTCAGCACTTGCGGCAGTAATATTTTAGAATGTGCGTAAGTTTCGATAATGCAAAGGCCCTACAACACTTTTATTTATTTTATAATTCCAACTCGTTGTTTGATTGTTAAGCTGTTCATGATCGTAAATGGCAAACTTCAAATGAGAGCTCAGTTTGACAGGTAACAAATGCCGATGTTATCAATATGAAAAAACTAAATTAATAACTGCATAAGTGCCCTAATGGAACATGAAATATAAAAACATTGACAGTTGTGCTGGTGATGGCAGTGGTAAGTTTCCCTCATTCTTAATTTCTTAAAGGCGGTATAGGTGTCACTGCTAGTCTTCCTTTTTTTATAGAATGATATCGATAGTATTTTTTTTATAATGTTTCACTTGTAATCCTGTAGTATTTTAGGAAATTTCACCTACTCCTCTACTTTTCTGAAAAATCAATCTATGTTGTTTGAAATCTGACAGGAAGGACGTGTGTTCAATTTTGACAGTAAATGTATATTTCCGATCAAAAATTTAACAATTATCAAAATTGTTCTTTTACTAAATGCCAGTGTTACCAATATGAAAAAACGAAATAAATGACTGCATTAAATCTTAAGTACTCTAATGGAACATGAAATATTAGTTCATTGACAGTTATGCTGGTGATGGCAGTGGTGAGTTTCCTTCATTCTTAATTCCTTAAAAGCGTTATAGGTGTCGCTGCTGGTCGTAATCTGTTTGATAGAATGATATTGATAGTACTTTTGGTACTGTGGTATTTTGGAAAATGTCTTCCTTCTCCTCTACTTTTCTTAAAAATCAATCTATATTGTTTGAAATCTGACAGGATGTGTTTAATTTTGACAGTAAATGTATATTTCCGATCAAAAATTTAACAATTATCAAAATCGTACTTCTACTAAATGCCAATGTTACTAATATGAAAAAACGAAATAAATGACTCTGCATTAAATCTTAAGTACTCCAATGGAACATGAAATATTAGTACATTGACAGCTATGCTGGTGATGGCAGTGGTGAGTTTCCTTCATTCTTAATTCATTGAAGGCGTTATAGGTGTCGCTGCTGGTCGTCCTCTCTTTGATAGAATGATATCAATAGTATTTTTTTTATAATGTTTCACTTTTAATAATGTTTTCAAATTTCTCCCTTCTCCTCTACTTTTCTGAATAATCAATCTATATTGTTTGAAAAGTGACAGGAAGGTCGTGTGTTCAATTTTGACAGTAAATGTATATTTCCGATCAAAAATTTAACAATTATCAAAATTGTACTTTTACTAAATGCCAATGTTACCAATATGAAAAAAAACTAAATAAGTGACTACATACAATTTTAGGAACTCTAATGGAACATAAAATATTAGCACATTGACATTTGTGCTAGTGATGGCAGTGGTGAGTTTCCCTCATACTTAATTCCTTGAAGGCGTTATAGGTGTCGCTACTGGTCGTCATCTGTTTGATAGAAGAATATCGATAGTACTTTTGGTGTTGTGGTATTTTGGAAAATGTCTTCCTTCTCCTCTACTTTTCTTAAAAATCAATCTATATTGTTTGAAATCTGACAGGATATGTGTTCAATTGTGACAGTAAATGTATATTTCCTATCAAAAATTTAACAACTATCAAAATTTCTCTAACTCTCTCTGATTTGTATGTTACTCCTTTATTTAATCAAATCATAAAATCCAATTAAATCCCATTAAAAATCGTTTAGTAAACTTTTTCCAAAAACAAAAGCGAAAAACAATTTTTAAGCCATTATAAAACTTGAACCTGTGTGTGGTGAGTAGAGTGCACGGTTATTGGTCTACAAAGTTCATTATTAATTTCACAAACTTTGCCCTTTATATTTGATTAAAAAACATTCAACTTCATCAGAGTAATTTTCGGCTCTTTTATTCAATTAAAAAAAATTAAAGACTGATAAAAACAACAATATCAAATACAATTGTTGTTGTTTTTGTATCATGATCATCATCAGAGAATAATAAATTTTGCATCATGTTCAATTCATGCATCGAAAATAAAAAGGAACAAACAAAAGACACAAAACAACAAACAGACAAACACAACACAATACACGATTCCCAACTCGGCACAACTACTCGCAAATTCATTCATTTTCATTTCACTCGAAAACCTCAATTAATACGTTTGCGGAATGAGTCTGATGAAAAAGTTTCGTTTTATTGCTTGTGGATGAGTTATGGAAACGACGACAAGGAAGATGACGTTTAAAACGTCTAAGGCGACGGAGACGGAAACGACACGGAGATGGCGGCGACTACGAATACGACAACGACGTAAACGTCTCGTAGAAATAGTGGAAGATGAGATTCAGCTTGGCAAGAGACGTGGCTAGCTGTTTGTGTGTTTTTGCAATTTTATCCGCACAAGTCTGGAAAAATATTTGTTTTCCTAAATTTCGTATCCTTATTTTTGTTGGTTTCCTTTTTTATTGCCTCTTCGCTGCTGGTAGAATGTTTCTCTAGTTCGCATTTGCAGCATAATCGTGTGCTTGATTGTAGCTCTGTTGGGTGCTCTATCGTGCTTGGCAATGGCAAGGCAAAAATGTAAGTCATTCATCCGTTTTGTACTGTGTGCACTGACATGGCAAACCTACCAACCTAGAGCTATATATTCACCTTAATGCCCATTGACGTTCCTGTATACCACACCAACCTAATAACCCAAGCCCTGCCCATGCTCCCCAGTCCCCATGCACACATAGCACTAGCACAACCTGGCGGTGAAGATTGGAAAAGTGTGAAGAAGCAAAGTGCTTCATTTTCAAGTACTTTACTGCTTCTGGATTCTGGAGAGCGTGTGTAGCATGGAAGAAGACAGCGAACTGCATTACCATTCGCACGTGCACATGCAGTGTAGGTAAACCGCAACCTATATGTGATATATGTGGCGAATACAAATGCGGTGATTGTGCAAATAGGCCCATCTGCATGTCATGTGCGTGGTGAATAAATTCTTTTAATTGTAATTCAAGGTGAAGTGAAGGAAATTCTCCTTTTAATTCTATACGTTGTCGTCGTCGTCTTCGTACATATATGGGTTTTTCCTTCATTCAATTTTATTTCTTCTTTTCCTTTTACTTTTATTGTTTTTGTTTTATTTTTCTATGGCAATTTTCTTTGAATTTCCATAAAGACTAAAGAGTTTCTTATTTTTTCAAGTCAATCGGTCTTAATTGTGTGTGCTTGTGCTTCATGATGATGACACAGTTTTCTGACACTTAAGAAAATACGTATACGAGTATATATATAGTTGCCTCTTTCTTTTGTTTTTATGACACAATAGGGTATAAAAAGAAAATGAGAAGAAATTAAATTTTCTTACCTAGCTTCCTTCGAGACTGCACAATGTTAATTAAAGTGTCAAAATTGTAAAAGTTCTTAAATAATAAATAAACTCGCGCTGGATTCATGGTTGATGTTGGTTTATTTTTATAGCAAAATTTGTGTTTGTTTCTATTGTTGTACAGGAATTTATTGTTCGCACACAAAAATTTCTGTTTAAATTTGAATTGTTCTGATTCTGTTTTATTTCTGAAGTTATATTTATATAAAATGTAGATTGCAGCAGAGATTGTGTATATACAATTAATGATGTTTACGTTAGAAAGAAATTAAAATTGTGTTTTTGTAAAAAGTTCATGACAGCTGTCAAAATGGTGTAAAATGATTTTATGGCAAAAATTTAACATTATGCAAAATTCTTGGATGAAATGAATTTTGTTCGTGGGTTTATTGATTTATTGATTTATGTATGTATGTTTTATGTATTTTATTTATTTATTGTTTTTTTGCAATAAAAATAGAAAAGTATTCAAAAATGCATACCAAAGGGAAATAAGCAATTAGGGATCTCTTAAAACATTTCTTCGGAATTAAGGCGAAAAGTTGAAGTAGAAGTCGTACCGACATTTTTACTGCAAAATACATTAAAGCAAACAATCATTTTAATCGCAGATTGTCAAAATTGCAAGTGTCAGAAATATAAAAGTAGTACTCGTGGCATGATGGTAAGTGCGTTGGACTGTCATGCCAGAGGTCGTTTGTCTGATCCCTGCCATCTAAAGTTTTTTTCACTGGTACTGCCTCTTGCGAGGAATTGACAAAATCTGCAAGAGTAATTTTTGCCAAGAAAAATGCTTTCTCATATTAGTCGTTCGGATTTGGGTTAAAACTGTAGGTCCCATCCATTCCTAACAACAGTACTCGCACACATTAATGGTTAAGAATTGGAAGTTAGGTTATGTTAGGTTGGAGTGGCTGTCCAGATGTCATTAGCGCTCGTAAACCTCAAGAGTCCATTGTGATACCATTAATGAGGTTACTCATGGGAGAGTAATGAACTTAAACAAACCATTTCGTAGTTTTAATAAAGTTAGAGAGACGTTTTGTGTCAATTGTTGCCAGTTCACTGATAATATCGAAGAAGGGATTACCGAGAAAGTTATTCCTTCTAATGGAGAGTGCTGGACATGTACATAGAAGGTGTTGGTCCTCTTCCTTCTCGTCCATGCAGCTTCTACAAAAGTCATTTGTGTAGACCCCTAGCCTAGTTTTTGTCTAACATCAGGCAGAAGTGTTCTGTTTTTGGCGAGCTCATCGACATTGCAATTTCCCGGAATGTCTCTGTGGGCCGGCACCCAAATGAGGTGAATGTTAAACTGTTCCGTCATCTCATTCAGAGATGATCGACAATCGTGGTCAGTTTGAGAGTTTGTGGAGACAGACGCGAGAGATTTAAGAGCGGCTTGGCTGTCTGAGAAGATTCGTATATCCTTACAAGATATAACGTTTTCTTTGAGCCATGAATACACTACATTGATTGGGAAGTCTATAGGATAGACTGAGATTCAGTTGTTCGGAAAAGATACCACTTCCAACTCCGTGATCGGTCTTTGAACCGTCTGTATAGAAGTGTACCGCATCGTCTTATAGGCATATCCTTCTTCACAGGAATGGACGCATGGAAGCTTTTACCGAATACCATTTTTGGGGTGGCATAGTCTAAGCGATCTGGGATAGATCTGAAACTGTCTAGAATAGTAGTATGTCCAGTATTTGTTACTGGTCCATTGAAAGGTGGCTTTAAGCCTCACACATAAGTTGGCTGCCACCATTTTGGAAAAGATGTCAAGAGGTGTTAGGTTTAAAAGCACTTCCAGTGCTGCGGTTGGTATTGAGCGAAGTGCTCCTGTTTACCTGCTGACCGCTGGACTTTGATGAGCTTATTTAGATTAACCATCTTGTCCAGTGCGGTCCACCATACGACAGCTCCATAAATGAGTATCGGTCTCATTACTGAAGTGTATAGCCTGTGGGTTATTTTTGGGGAGAAGCCCCATTTTGATCCAATGGCCTTTTTACAAGTAGTTTTTTGTCTAAAATGAGGCCTAAATATTTAGCTTGGTCGGAAAAGCTTAATGGTATTCCTCTAATCTTGGGTGGGCTAATCTGAGGAATTTTATATCTTCTAAAAAAGAGTATTAATTCTGTTTTATGTGGATTGACGTCCAATCCACATTGCTTAGCTTATTTAAGGCATTTTGTAGGAGTTCCGAGAGAATTTGGGGGTGCTCCCCAGATACGGATATTGCAACGTCGTCAGCATAGGCAATCACCTTAAAACCCTCTGCTTCTAATGATGTAAGTAGGTCGTATACTACCATGTTCCATAAAAGAGGCGAAAGAACCCCACCTTGGGGAGTGCCTCGATTCACTGATCTGGTGGTAGTAAAACTTCTCATGCTAGAAGTTATTGTCCTGCTTTTGAGTCCACGTGCCTGCTTCTTTCCTTAAAGCACTGGGTATTGTTGGAATTTTTGAGAGAATTTTCCTGAGTCTTTTTCTATTTGACCACAAAAGTTTCTCCAAGAAGACCTCTTACTCTTCCTTAGTTCTTATAATTGTATTGTAAGTTATTGAATTGAATTGTAAGTTAGTAGACCCTTATTCTCAATGGAATGTTGCACCACCCAATTTATTTATTGTTTTAAGGAATATAAAAATGGCAGCTCAAGTCAAAAGAGCTGACAGATAAAAAACAACATACGTTTTGTAGTGACATATCAAAAAGCAACGAAATGTCATCGTGTTTTAAGGACATGTTGTGTGCAGGGTTCCTGCCATTTGATGACATTTGACAGTTTATGGCCTGACAGATTTTTCTATTATCAATTGAAGATGCATTTTAAAAATATTCAAATTCATTTTGTAGAATGTTTTTCAGATAACAGAAAAACAAGTGTATAACCAAGATAATTATCTTTAATACCTCAATTCAACATTTCTTCAATCATAAAATGAAGAATTCAAGTAGGTAGGTTAGGTTAGACATACTGATGAACTGATATATACCAGATACCTAAATAAACATTATGAATAATTAATGACTTCTATATTATACAAAACTCTCTGCTGACAATCACCTTTCCTCTCTGTCCCTGGCATAAGATAAAAATCACAAAACGACAAAATTTCCATAAATCCAAGATAAAAATCAATAGAAGTCGAGTTCAACACACAATTAAGCAAAATCTGCTTAACTCATATAGCTTAACGAATCAAATTATAAATCTCAACCTACCTAGCCAAGCCAGCCTCTAGATGTAGCCTCTGCCTCTGCCTTTGATATGTAAAGATTTTACCGACTTTTTTATCTCAATTCTAAATCATCATACTCTTGCGACTTGAAGAATGGGAATTTGAATTTATAAATACAAAACTCTGCATTTCTTAACACTCGTCGTCGTCGTTCGCTCGGTCAGTCGGTCTACATCCATAGCTAAGCTATCTATAGCCTCCTTTGCTCTGGTCTTACTCACTTTTATGGAAGCCGACAAGTTGCTTTTTAACGCTTATGCAATCCTAGAACTTGTTTTTTCTTATGACCATTAGACATGCAAACTAAAAGTAATGAAAGGCTATGTTAGCTTTAGCTTTTTTTTATTTTGCGCGCTCAAACACCGCGTTGTTGTGTTGTTAACTTATGACCCTAGATCATGCATGAGTAGAAAAATATTTCTAAAAAACGAATGCAAAAGCAACTGAGCGGCATTTTATGTTTTGTCCAAAGAAGTTGTAAATGGTCAGACTGAAACGTGAAAGATTGTAATAAAAAAAAGAAACCATAGTGTGGAGACCCCATAAGAAAAATAGTTTATGTTCGATATGAAAAATTTCTGCACTATCCTGTCGTGGCAGTAGACGTGCAGTCAAGATGTCGCCACCATTGACGTCAATCAGATAAAATGTATGGTAGACAAGAGAGAGAGAGAGTGAGAGAGAGAGAGATAGAGATAGAGAATTACTGACAGAAGTGAGGGGAATAAAAATGACTGGAATGTTATAAAAAAGTGTGGTGAATTCCTTAGATTTTTAATGGACTTCAAATGTTCAGTGGTTGATGATGGCAGGATAAGATAAACTTTCATGGAATAAAATAAATGGATAAGTACATTAATAAGATGCTGAAATTTATGTCAAATTACTGTTATGAACATAAATGGAAGTCAACTGTCAAAATGAAGCAAGTAACCAGTAGGAAAATTACGTTACATCAAATAAGACAGTTATTACTTTGTTAAAGCTGGCAAACAGACTTTTAATTGAACACTGACTTTTTTCACATTTGCGTATCATTTTTGTGTGTTGTTTAACAATTAAAGATTTTCACTAAATACCTTTACTTACGTTTTAACCACGGTTATTGGGTTATTCCGGCGAAATTATTAAATACTTAACTATGAACGTGATTTTAAAAAAATGTTGTTAGGTACAAAAATGTCTAAAAAACCAACTTGACGTCTTTGTCTGTCACTTTCAAGTAATGGCTTGGTTGTCATTTCTTTAAAAAAACAACATTATATTAAATTCACTACAAATCCCGGCTTAACTTCAGTCAATCCACCAAAACCGGTGATTGGTAAAATGTTTTTAAAGGTCAGTTTGCAATTTTACTTCTTTGTCTGTCAGATTTAACAAAGTAATGGCTTAGCTTTACTGAAGTTTATTTGGGTTTCAAATACATGAAGATAATTGAGTTTTACTTAATATACTAAAGTTACAACCACAACTGAACTTTAGCTAATGCACCCAAATTAGTGGATTTTTTGATTTTGTTTATGTACAAAAATGCCTTAAAAAGTCAGCTTGCTATTTGACGTCTTTGTCTGTCACTTTCAACAAAGTAAAGTAATGGCTTGAATGTCACTTCTTTAAAAAACAAATTAATATTAAATTCACTACAAACGGCGACTGAACTTCAGTCAATCCACCAAAACCAGTGATTGGTAAAATGTTTTTAAAGGTCAGTTTGCAATTTTACTTCTTTGTCTGTCAGATTTAATAAAGTAATGGCTTAGCTTTACTGAAATTTATTTGGGTTTCAAATACATGAAGATAATTGAGTTTTACTTAATATACTAAAGTTACAACCACAACTGAACTTTAGCTGATGCACAGAAATTAGTGGATTTTTTGATTTTGTTTAGGTACAAAAATGCCTTGAAAAGCCAGCTTGCTCTTTGACGTCTTTGTCTGTGACTTTCAACAAAGTAAAGTAATGGCTTGGTTGTCACTTCTTTAAAAAACAACCTAGTATTAAATCCACTACAAACCGCGACTGAACCTCATTCAATCTACCAAAACCGGTGATTGGTAAAATGTTTTTAAAAGTCAAGTTGCAATTTTACTTCTTTGTCCGTCAGATTTAACATCAAAGTAATGGCTTAGCTCTACTGAAGTTTATTTGGGTTTCAAATACATGAAAATAATTGAGTTTTACTAAATATACTAAAGTTACAACCACAACTGAACTTTAGGTAATCCACAGAAATTAGTGGTTTTTTTGATTTTGTTTATGTACAAAAATGCCTTGAAAAGCCAGCTTGCTATTTGACGTCAGTAAAGTAATGGCTTGGATGTCACTTCTTTAAAAAACAACTTAATATTAAATCCACCACAAAACGCGCCTGAGCCTCAGTCAATGTACAAAAACCGGTGGTTGGTAAAACGTTTTTAAAAGTCAGTTTGCAATTTTACTCTTTTGTCTGTCAGATTTAACAAAGTAATGGTTTAGCTTTAGAGTTTTACTAAATATACTTAAGTTTAAACCACAACTAACCCGAACTAATACATTCAAATTAGTTGAAAATAAACCGTAACCGTTAAACAGGTTCTGAGAAATTCAAATATTGATGATATATTTTTTCTGTCATTTTCAACAAAGTAAGGTAATGACTTTCCTGTCACTTTTTAACAAAAAATTGAACCTATGTTTTTTATTTGAATTTAATTTCTATTTAATATTATTCAATCCATCATCGATCATAATCAAGCTTTCTAAATAGACATTTTAATGCCCACATACAAAAATGCATTAAATTATCATAAATCTATTTTTCTAAGTAGTCGATAAATTATATTATTTAAAGAAAAAGCTCAAGTTTATTTTTTTTTTGTTTAAAAAATATTTCAAAATAAGTGATTTTGAAATATGTTAACGCCTCCATTCATCTACACAACAAAAAAACACACCTTTCGCTCAAAAACAAAAATACATAATAACATCATACAAAACAAGAAAAACACATAAAGAAAAATCTTATAGATAATTATACTTAACATATCGATAAACAACTCAAATATCTCTTCTTTAATTTTCTGTGGGTTGGGTATGGGTCTAGCTGAATATAAAAACGAACAGAACTGTTACCAGCTGTTCGATAATAAATCTTTGGAATTTTTGAAAATATTCATGTAAAACAATGCGGAGGAGTTTGATTTTAGTTTTGTTATCTTACTTTCAAGAACATTTCGTGAATAGACAATAGAGTTTTTGACAGTTTTCATGGTTTGTGTTTTCACGCGGATGGCAACTAATGGCTCTTAAATTATTTACCAAAATGTCAAGAAAAAAGAAACTACTATTTCTAAATGTGTCATCTTCCTAACTAATGCCAAAGTCAACAAGATGCTTATTAAAAGTTCAAACTCATTTTTATTACCTCCCGCTGAACACAAAGTGTCATAAATTATACCAAAATCAGAAACATCAAACGAAATGTCATCTTAAAATAGCAAAATACTTTTACTTTTTCAGAATCTCAAAATGAAATGTCAGCGCGAAGGCAAATCTTTTAAGTGCTACCAAAGTACAAAACAAAATAAAAACCCAAAAATAGAAAAAAAGAAAAAAGGAAAATAGGTAAATACAAATAAAAAGCAAAAGCAAATAATAATAAACTACTCTCCGTCTCCGTCCTCTTGCCATTACCACTTCACCTCAATAATAACAAACAATAAAACAAAAACAAAAAAAACTTTGGTACACACTCACAAAATGGGGGGAAACATTAGAGCAGAGAAAAACTAAATTGACATTTCATAACCGCACACTGATGACACTGAGTCCCCCCATTTCGTTTCGTTTTACCTCTTTATTATTTCCGATTCAATGAAATGACAGATCGAAAGAAAGAGATTTTCCTCCTATTTTTTTTATTTGTCTTTTAACTCGAACTAGGTTGACAAATAAAACTGACTTTGACACTACTTATGTATATGAAATGTGCACAGGCACACCGTTAAAATTAAAGAACTCTTTGATGCTTTTAAAGTTAAAATCTTTTTTGTGTTTTTAAATGTTGCCTGGCCAGGAAGAGGCAGAGGCAGCACTTGAAAGTTCCATCAAAGCGAATCATTAAGATTATCACGTCATGGCCGTGAAGAGTTCATTAGAAAGAAATTCTTTCAAAATACGAAAAAGTAGATTAAGATTAGTCGAGCGGGGCTGGGCTGGGCTGTGATGTGCTGTGCCGGGATCGAGATTGAGTATTGGGATGGAATGCGTGGGGTGGAAGAATGTAGCGTAGCGGCTGTGGTGAATGCGACGTGGCGTGACGCCGCCGCGTTTCACGAAATAAAAAAGAAGAAAATTAAGATGAAAGGAATTCCAGTGGGTAACAAAACTTTGTGAAAAGTTTTTCTTTTCAAAATGAAAATAACGTATCTCAATCGAAAGTGGATGTGATAGCGGCATTTGAAGCGGTCTGATGATGAGTGCGGCGGACGCAGAAGCAAACCTAGCGGTTGGTAGACAAAAGTTCGCTTATAAGAGAGGGCGTTCATGTGATGTGCTGTTGCTGGAAACGGAAAGTAGCAAACTAGTTGGCTTGGTTTGGCTTCGGCCGGAATAGGCATCGGCATTTGGTTTGGCGGCCGTGTAGATATGAAGTGGCAGACCACTCGAAAACCTTTTAAGACTTTTATCTCCATCACGCAGTAAAATTGCTTTCATCCTTGTTTCTGAGTGTATTATTATTTTTGATTTTTATTTTTATTTGTATTTTAAAAGACAGAACAAAATAAAGATAGTTTTTATATGATTTTTGTTTTAATGTCGCTTTTATATCTCAATTTTGTTTCTATTTTATTTTTGTTGCCGATTTGCTTTGTTAGATTTTGTTAGTCGCGTACGGCCCATCATTATTATCATCTTCATCAGACTTTGAGTTAAAAATTTAGAAGACTAAGTAAAGACAAAGATCAAAGGCGGTATGACGCGCGCAGACATCTTTTTATTTTTGTGTTGTCTGACGTATAGTTTGTGTGCTTCGTTTTAAAAATGTTTTTTTTTTTTAATCTCAAAAATATGTGTTGGCTTTAGAAATTCCCATTGAACAAGTCTAAAAAAAAGAAGAGAAACGCTTTTGTTCGTTTTTTTCGTGTGGTGTGCTCCTCTCGCTCTGGTTGAGTTGTGTCTTGTCAGACTGAGGGTCGAATGAGGTAGAGGTTGGTATAATCTTGATGGACGATGGAATGTTTGTCGTTCGGTTTTTTATCTTTGCTTTTCTTTAAGTTAAGCCGACTTTTTAGCTTTGTTAAATACTAAATTAAAACTTAAAATAGACTTTAAAATATTTGTTTCCCTCTCAAAGTCTATTGAGTTTTATGAAGTTTTTTTTCTTTAACAAAAGACTGTTTGCGTACGTTACGTGTGCGCAGTTTGTACAAAGCTTAAACAAATGAATAATTGTGGACTGGGGTTATTTGATTATTTTTATTTTACTTTGATTTATGAAGTTTGACTGAACAATTCACAGACAGGTGGTGACTAAATGGTTAAGTGATTTTTGAGTTTTTTTGTATTTGTTGTACAATTTTGTTTAACTTTAAATGTTTGGCAATCATTAATTAAGATTTCTCAATCGATCGTGACAGATGACAGATGACAGGTTGAGGTTAGTTTTAGTTTTTTGTTCTTATTTATTTTAAGGTGGGTTGGTCTTGATGGTGCAACTATTCATTAGCCATTATTTGGAGAATTTTGAGAAAAGTGCGGGTAATTTAGTTTTGTTAAAAATTAGGTAATAAGATCATTTATCACTCTTTGGATAATGTTCGTGTATCCTATTTAATTTGTGGGATTTTTTAAATTTTAAATCAAACTTCATGAATGTTGAAATCGTTTTTTCTTTTTATTTTGAATTTGGAATAATTAGTTTTATCCAAGACTTAAAAATAATAGGTATGAATTGAATCAATTAGGATTTAATTGCTTTTTGACGTTTATTTTTGACAGAACAATGTCAAAACTTATCCAATGGTTGTTTTTGTCGATAAAGTAAGTTTTATAAGAGCTTTTTTTTAAAAACCATTTTCTGAACATTCAGATTTCGTTTTGAAATGCATTTGATGAGTTGGAGATCAATATTTCTGTTTGATGGATTTAAATTAATTTGGATTAAATATTCCTTCGATATACTTTTCAATGAGAGTGACGATGATGACATTTATAACGAATTAATTTTTCCATTTTTTATAAGTAAAATATTTAACAATGAATTTATCAAATAATAATCTTTACCAAAACAACCCGCTTTTTGAAATTGTTTTTGGAATTGTCAATTATTTGACAACCCGTGGCGTGATAGTTAGTGCGTTGGACTGTCATGCCAGAGGTCTTGGGTACAATCCCTGCCTTTGCCATCTAAAGTTTTTTCACAGCTCCTACCTCTTGCAAAGACTTGACAAATCTTCTATGAGTAATTCTTGCCATGAAAAGTCCTTTCTCAAATCAGCCGTTTGGATTCGGCTTAGGTCCCCTCCATCCCTGAAAACATTACTCGCACGAAGAAATGGTTTAGAGTTGTAAGTCACTAGAACCTAATTTTCAATGTTGCGACACTTTGTTTTTAACCAATTGAAATTTGTTTTTAGTTAGAACGCTGGCTCTTTTAATTCTGAACTTGCGGATCAGCTGTAAACACTAAGGAAAAGAAGTTTATCTTTGAAGCTATGACTACACTGAAACAAAAAAAGAAACACAATTTTAAGTTTGACATATTAGGCATTCAAGGCTTGTTTAGATACAAAACTGAAAAGTGACAGTTTGCTGTCAATTTTATATTGTTTTCCGCTGGTATAATAAAAACTCTAATAACCGCACAAAATGACAGTTCTCATTCTATAGAACAATGTCAAAAATCCTGCAAAATATCTGTTATTTACAGATTTTAAATAATATATATAAATAATATTTAACATCTAGTATGCTGTCAATTTTAAATTGTTTTCCGCTGGTATAATAAAAACTCTTTTAACCGCACAAAATGACAGTTCTCATTTTATATAAAAAAGAAGTCAAAAATCATAAAACAGTCATCTTTAGTGATAAGATAAATGATTAAAAATTGTTGTTTGAATTATTATTAAACACTAGAAAAATTATCTGACATCTGTCAAATTTAAATACATATGAAAAATGCTGCCAATCTAAAAATGAACTGAGTTTTTGATTTATAATCCAAATAACTCCTGAGCCCAACAACATGACAGTCCCATAGGAAGATATTGTAATGGGTCCGATTTGTCAAATTGAAAACTTTGACATTTCTCGACGTTTCAAGGTCCCTAGAGTCGAAATAAATTATTTTTAGAAAGATGTCTGTGTGTGCGTGTGTACGTACGTTCGTACGTCCGCACGTCCGTAAGTTCACGACGTTTTTTTCGTCCTCCATACCTCAAGAACCAGAAGAGACATCGATTTTAAATAAATTTTATTATACAGATAGCAAGGCAGAAAGATACAGGAAGGGCTCTCAAGAAAATTACGTGGGTGGTTTTTTTGCCATATCTGTTTGAAAAAAAGGTGAAAATTTTGGTTGACCCTAAATATCTTACGAACCAAAAGCGCTAGAGACTTGAATTAAATTTTATATAATATATTGTAACGTAATGTCAAAGAAGAAAATTTTTTGAAAAAAATCCATTTAACGGTTTTTTTTTAAATCAAAAAAAATTAAAAACAAAATTTGTCACCTCCAAAATTTTACGACTAAAATATGATTTCATCTCCAAAACAATTTTGTGAAACGTAGAATAATGTTTTTGACATCTGATAAAATTTTGAGAAAAATCGAATTGACAATTGTTTTACAACCTAAAAAAAAAATTTATAAAAGTTGGTAAAAATTGATTTTCGACTCAAATATCTTTTCAAAACTTTGAGATATTAGCTTAACACTACTTTTATCTTTCAAAAAATATTTTTATCAACATTCAGTAAAATTTTGAAAATAATCGAGTTAACAGTTTTTTTTACAAAAAATAAAAACCTAAAAAAAATTGAACAAAAGTTGGTAAAAATTGATTTCCGACTCAAATATCTTTTCAAAAATTTGAAATATTGGCTTCAAACTAATTTTATCTTATAAGAAATATTATTTTCAACATAAGGACAAATTTTGAGAGAAAACGAATTGACAGTTTTTTTCAAAAAATAAAAACTTAAACAAAAAATTAATAAAAGTTGGTAAAAATTGATTTCCGACTCAAATATCTTATCAAAAATTTTAAATATTGGCTTCAAACTAATTTTATCTTATAAGAAATATTGTTTTCAACATTCGACAAAATTTTGAAGAAAATCGAATTAACAGTTTTTTTACAAAAAATAAAACTCTAAAAAAAACGATACTAAAACTTGGTAAGAATTTACTTTCGACTCAAATATCTTTTCAAAAATTAAAAATATTGGCTTCAAGCTTGTTTTATTTCACAGATTTCCGATATTCAGTAATTTTTATATAAAAATCTAACAGTCCGTTTTTTCATAAAAAATAAAATCTACAAAAAATAGAACGCAAATTTGGTAAAAATTGATACGAGTACATATAGACAAACTTTTAAGCAAGACAAATCGACAGACGGGATGGGAAGTTATCAGTGTGGGTCGCATACCAGCCTCTTTTTTGAATTTAAAGCTTGAATTAAAATTCTGAAATTAAACAATTGCAATGATACAAACGCAAATCAACTTCAATTGATTGGATCCTGTTTGTTTATCGATCTCATTTATTTATGTGTTTTACTTTTTTTATGGGGTTAGTGACTAAACACACCATTAGTGTGAACTGACCTCAAATGAACTGTCATTAATGGTCAAATTTACTGTCACTTGGTATTATGTTGTCAATTTAAAATACGATTCATGTTCCACAAATATTTTGAACCCATCAAAATTACATTTTTTTTATATGAAACAATGTCAAGATTCATCCACCTGTAGTGATTAAATAACTTGGTTTGAATTATGACACGAAACGACCAATAAGAAAAATAATCTATCATCTATCAAATTTAAAGTCAAATAATGCAAAATTATACTGGTCATTCAAAATCCACCAGTGTGTACCGAGCCCAAATCAACGGTCACTGTTTGTCAAACTTAGTGTCGCAGTATTGCCAGATAAAAAAAACCCACTCTTTGGAAGGTTTATGAATAAATATAAAGTTTGGAACTAAATAAATTATTTTTAAATGGTTTAAAAAGATTCGAAATCAAGTTTATGTTTATTATTCTCTTATTGACAACTCAAAGAAGATTTATCGTGTTCTTTTGATGTCTTAGCCTATTTTAATTACCTACCAAAAGGAATTCCAAGAAAATGTTTCTCACAAAAGACATCGCATCATCATCATCATCGGCTTCAAATATAAAAGCTTTAAATCGCTTTAAGTATATTATAAACGTACAAACCTAAACCTTTACATTGAATTTAAATACATTCTATAATTTCCATAAACAAATATTGAACTTTTGTTCTCCAACATGATATATGTATGTTTGCATATGAAGATTTTCCAAGATAAATAAATAAATTAATAGCCACAAAATTTAACTAGGTCACCAAATTTTCCTTTTAAGGGCTTATATGATGTATTTACATATGTATATTCGTACATGTATCTCCATTCAAATTTATTCATAGTAAAATTGATTTAATTTCAGTAAATATATCTAAACAAAGATGCCCTTTTTATCTTATGTCTTTTGAGGCTTAAATATTCATGAGAGAATTAAATAAAATCCAAAACATGCTTCTTAAAAGAATTTTTTGATCTGATTAAAATCTAAACAAAATTGAATTTCCATTTAAATCGTCTTTTTTATTGATCGTCTTAGATACGCATTAAAAAAGAAAAAAATGTTCCCATAAAATACCCGAAAACACATGTTTTGAAAAGAATCAGTTCGGTAGCAATCGTATGGATATTTCAATTTTATTTAAAACAAAAAATATTCCCACCAAAATCTCAACTTTAAGCATCCCAAAAGAACATGTATCATTTTCATATTAAATGAACCGAATAAAATTAAATAAAACCGAAAAACAATCGAATTACAAAAAATTTGCATACATATCTTTAGGTAAGGTTTATTTTTATTTATACAAAAATTCACTAACGAATTTGCAAATAAATTTAAAATTCACATAAAATTAAAAACAAAATTACTAATTTATTCACGTTTTTATAAAACCAAACAAAAATAAAACACACTAAATTAATAGCCACCCGGTTCATTAACAATTCTTTCAAACTTGAATGTTTTTAGTATCTAAAAAAAATTAAACTAAACTACAAAGAAATACAACATCAAAAACATCAAAAATATAACAATTAAATTGTATCGCGTCATCAGAACATTTCATTTCAAATAATTGTCTAGACAGACAGCAAAATTTACTTGTTAATCGTCGATCGTTGCGATGAAGATATTTTTCAAACAACATCTCAAAGATACAATCGAAATGAAAGATTTCCGATCATCATGTTTCGAGATATTAAAACAGATTTGTTTGATTTTATTGTGAGGAACCGATTTGTGTGTTTGCCAAAAACATAAGAAACTTGACATACAAGATAAATAATTTTACAAAAATCCGTCCCAAGATTGGTCATGGATAAATCCAATAAAAAAACAGATACAAAATCTTCCAAGAAATCAAGAGATACATCGATTAATCAGATCGTGACGATTAAAAAGTTAAAAAACAAAATAAAATTAAAAACAAACACAAACACATCAGCATCTTAAGCGATGTTGTTGTTCCAATATCTCTAGATACATTCAGATGAGATTCAAAAAGTATCTTTTTTGGGAAAAATGAAATTCAGATTCCAGTAGCCGATGACGATGATGATGACGGTACCGATGGTGATGATAATGATGATGATGATGATCATGGTGATCATTGACTTTGTGTTGTGGAGTTGTTTCTTTCTGGACCAGTCGAGTCCTCTTGGTCGATCGGTCGTCCGTCTTCGAGATGTGGAGACTTGGACTGGTCCAGCTGCTTCTGGTGTTAAGTGATCAACGTGTTTTCTTTTTTTTTTCTTTTTGACTTTCGTCTGATGGCAACATCAACAACAACTGGTCCTCTTTTCTCTGTGCACAAATTAAGTGCAAAAGATCAGAGGATGGTGATCATTTATTTTGATTCTTCACTGATCAGCAATGCAATTTATATTTTTCACAAAACTGAATTTTTCTTAATTTTGTTTTCTTTTCGTTTTTTTTTAAGGTTATGTTTGTGTATTTTTGTAGGTTAATTACCAATTTCGGTTGCTGAAATGAACAGAGTGATCTTTTGTAAAGATCTTGACACTCGTGTGATCGCACAGTGACCAGTAGCTCTTTTATATTATGTGAAGTGTTTTTTTCACACTTGAAAATACGTGTTTTTTGTGTGTTTTTTTTTTTTTTAGCGCAGAAGGAAGTTTCTCTTAATTTATTCGTAATTTATTTTTATTTCATCAGGATTTTAAATATAAGTTATGGTTTCTGTTTTGTTGGTGTATATTTGGTTTGGACTGAGCGATTTCATTACATGAATGATGTCTTTTATCTGTCAAACTTAAACAAGGTTAAATGTCAAATAAAATATTTCATCATTCGACGTTACCCGATTATTAAATAAAAATCTATTACATTTTTATAATGATGATAATTTATTTAAGAGATTATTCCAAAAAGCTTGATTTCGTAAATGAGCGTTCACGAATTCAATTGAACTTCAAATTAAATTGGAAATGTGCCAAAATTGTTGCTTTAAGTGACACATACAACGGACTTATATTGACGTTTTAGCAATCAACTAATTTTGTTGATAACAAACTAATGTTAGCCTTTTCTTCCTAATGCTGATAACAGACTGAAACAAATCAATTAAATTAATTTGGTATGACATTTCACTACCTAAAAATGTCTAATCAACTATTTTAATTAATAAAAAACAAAGAAAGAATTTGAAAAGCAAAAATGTTTATAATAATTAAGAAAACATGGCAACTAAAAATAATGATTGTTTGCTATCACAATAAAGTATTACTCAAGCCAAGTCCGTCCTATCATAACACTTCAAACAGATGCTAAAAAAAATAAAATTTATTTGAAGTACAAACACTTACTTACGTAAGATGGCGCTACAGTCCGTATCCATATGTACGTCTCCAGCCAGCTCGGTCCCTAGCTAGCTATCTCCAGTTTCACACGCCAAGTTGGTTGAGCTCCTCTCTCAGCTGGGTGCGCTACCTAAGTCACGGCCTTCCCCTACTGTGCCGTCCCTCGGGATTGGAGGTCCATTTGCTCTACATGACCCAGGCATCTAAGCCGTTGGACTTTAATTCTGCTAACTACATAGGTCAGTGTCGCTGTACAGCCCGTACAGTTCGTCGTTATATCTTCTCCTTCATTCTCCATCTATGCGTACGGGACCGAAAATCACCCGAAGAATTTTTCTCTCGACGCAACGTAAGACGCTCTCATCTTTGGTTGACAGGGTCCAGGTCTCAGCGCCATATATGAGAACCGGGATTATAAGTGTCTTATAGATGGTGATTTTAGATGCTCGAGAGAGGACTCTACTTCTCAATTACCTTCTAAGTCCAAAGAATTAGCGATTTTCAAGAGTTATTCTTCGTTTGATTTCAGCGCTGGTGTCGTTGTCTGTGTTAATAGCGGTACCTAGGTAGACAAAGTCCTTAACTACCTTGAATTTAAAGCTGTCCATGGTGACGTTTTGTCCAAGACGTCGTTGTTCAGTGTCCTTTCTGATGACAGCATATACTTGGTCTTGCCCTCATTGATCACTAAACCCATCTTTTTCGCTTCCTTCGCAATGCTGAAAAACGCTCCACTGACATCACGCTTTGATCTTCCAATTATGTCAATATCATCTGCGTATCCGAGTAATTGGATGGACCTTTGGAAGATTGTGCCTTAACTCTAGAGTGTGAGTTTTGCACAATTCTTTCCAAACGATGTTGAAGAAGTCGCATGACAGTGCATCGCCTTGTCTAAAAGCTTTTTTGACATGAAATGCATCGGTAAGATCTTTTCCGACCTTGATAGAGCAGCGTGCATTCTCCATCGTCATTCTGCACAAACGGATAAGTTTGACAGGGATGCCAAAACTAGACATTGCTCGGTAGAGCTCTTCCCTATAGATGCTGTCATACGCGGCTTTAAAATCGATAAAGAGATGGTGGGTATCGATTTGAAGCTCCTGGGTTTTTTCCAAGATCTGCCGTAGTGTGAAAATTTGGTCGATAGTGGACTTTCCTGGTCTGAAGCCACACTGATAAGGACCCATCAGGTTTTTGACGAATGGCTTCAGACGTTCACATAATACGGCAGAGAGGATCTTATACGCAATGTTAAGGAGACTGATGCCTCTGTAGTTGGCGCAGTTAAGAGGGTCTCCTTTCTTATGTATCGGGCACACTATGCTGAGATTCCACTCATTGGGCATGCTTTCTTCCGACCATATTTTGCAGATGAGTTGGTGCATGCTCAATACCAAGTCATCGCCTGCTGCTTTGAATAGTTCGGCAGCGATGCCGTCAGCTTCAGCAGCTTTGTTTGACTTAAGTTAAGATATAGCTATCTTCAATTCGTCGAGGTCGGGTAGGCGGAATTGTTGATCTGCGTCGCCTAGGTTGAGTGGTTATATCTCTCTTACAGCGGAATTCGGTTCGTCATCGCCGTTATATAATTTGGAGAAGTGGCCTTTCCATATTCTCAACATCATCGTCTTTACAGGCTTCAGTTCGTCGCTGGTACCCTTGGGAGGTCTTTTTTACCTTTTGGTAAAATTTACGAACCTCATTCCTGTTGTGACATCCCTCTATCTCCTCTATCTCCTCGATCGCGAGCTTCTCGTTCTTTTTTTTTTTCATCTTCTGCTCGTAGAGCTCGCGAGCAGCTCTGGTCTTTCTGTACAGTGCCGTTTTGTATGCGTGTTGTTTCGCTGCGTGTTTTTGCCGGCATTCGTCGTCGTTTCACTATTGTCTCCGTATAAAACCTTGAACTTCAGAGGCTACATCTCTGATGGCTGCAAGGCAATGTTGCCACTGGTTTTCAATGCTTAATGCGGGCAGCATATGACTCGTTAAGAGGTTATTAGAGACTTGATCGGAAAAGGACATGGCAGTCTCTTGCGATTGTAGCCGTCTAACTTCGAATCTCCTAACAACACTTCCTTGTTTTGGCTTGGATCGGAATATCCGTAGCCGTACCTTGTCCAAGAGCTCGAAGAATATGTCTTTGGTTTCTTCATCTTTCTCCTCTGTTGGAGCATGCGTGCATATTAGGCTTATGTTGGCGAATTTAGTCTTGATGCGTATTTTCGTGATGCGCTCGCTCACACTGTTGAAACTCAAAACCCCCAACCTGGAGGGCCAGATCCTTAGTATAACTCTAAGGACGGGGAGCCAGATAAACCGCTCCTTCCAGGCCTGGGCTTCGAATATGTCGAAGAAGCCCTGTAAGGTGTTCACTAAGTAGATTAACCTTACTGGAACTGTAGAGCACCACCGTTGATTACATCTTGGGAATTCCTCCGCTGCCGCTAGATAAGAAGATGTGCCTTAGTGGAAACACCTCACCCCCCCCCCCCTCTATCGTTTGCTGCCCCCAACAACTTTCGACTGGGGTTAAAACCCAATCTCATGTTGAGGTACTAGGCACCCAATGTTCACCGCGGGGAGGAGGATAAACAGAGGTGGATTTTGAGAAAAACCTGTGGACGCTTGTGTCCTCTTGAATGCACATGTCTTCCATTTGAACAACGAAGTACATACACACAAAATGAAAAACTTTTCTTTTTTTATTTTTCAAGATAGATAACAATAATCATAATGACACTTATAAGAAAATATCAAATCAAATGGCGCCCAACCAAAAACCTCACATCATACTCGTATACAGAGGCTAAAGTCAAAAGTCAATAAAACCATAAGTGCTTAATTTGTAATGTATAAATCAGATTAGAAGATAACAAAATATACATTCCTGTCCAGTATACATATGTGTATGTATATGTATTCAATGTGTAATTGAGTTCAATAAATAATAATTTTTCTTACGCCCTTGGCTTGGCCAACGGATGTAAAGTCTATATAGGCGTCCGGCGTCGGGCGCCACTTTACAATCAAAGTTGTTGTTTTTTCCGTATAATTTTAACCCCTCGAACGATGTTGATGATGATGGTGGAAATATATATTCAAAAAACATATTTCCAGGAATTTAAATCATAATAAACTCTCGCAGTTATTGAGCCTATCTATCATCCTATTATAAACCCAATCGAAACGATTTCTGATTGCTTATATTGTGCGGAGTTTTTACGATTTGTTATCAAATATCGTAAATCTATTATAAAGGGAAATAAAACAAAAAGAACACAATATTAACAGCAGCAGTCGCTTCTTTTAAGTATAAAAATATACAACAACAAAAAACTTACATAGTATCTACCAAAATCCAATATTATTCCATCTACGTATATGTATCTAGTGAACATGTTTATCTATTAAAAATAAATATCAATGTTTATGATGAACAAAGATGAAAACTTCCCAACAACAACAACAAGAAAATAAATATAATTCAGAATAAAAATAAAAACCCATCATACCACTTAAATTCATAAGGGCCCATAAAAAATTATTGGAAATAGGCCGAATATTATTATGGCATTGGATATATTGTGTGTGTATTTTTGGACATTCAAGCTCATTTATAGATGGTCCCTATTGTTATGGTCGCACATTTTGAAAAAGAAAATACATAACAGCTTTATTGAGGGTCAATCTATTATAGAGACATGGGATACAAAGCCATGTTCGATGACAGATAAAATTTCATTTCATAAAGGCTTACACACAATGCTTTTTGGTTATACAGAGAGTAGGTTAAAAGATAGAGTTGTTACTTTAATGTTATTTATTTTTATTATCAAAGTGACAGAAAAGTAAAAAGAAAAAACCATTGAATTAAGCTCAAAAACCTAACAAAGATATCGTTTATCAAATGTCAAATCTGACATTTGTCAAAATAAAGTAAGCACTAACATTCAATAAATTGTGTTTTTGTGTGTGTGCTTTGCTTTGCAGTTGATAAATGAATTGATTTTCTCTATTTCAAAGGAAGAAAACATATTTCCTTATACATGAATCCTCACTTGATTTTGAATTCAATGGCAGAACGTTCGTTCGTCCTTTGTACTTATGGTAAAAGCCTTTACGATGGGCTCTTTAACCATATGTTTACACACTACATTTGTTTCTATGACTTTCCATTTTCAATTTTTTTTCGTTCACACACAACTGAATATCTATCAATTTACATGCAAAAGCTGTTCCAAATCATGACTCTTTTAAAAAAAAATAAGGTTAAACTTTCTTCTTCTCAAGACAGAATAAGGGTTACCAATTGTCATCCCCTTTCAAATAAAATATATCCTTAAAAATAAAAAACAAACAAACTATTCTCAACCCCCACACATGTCATGTGTGTGTTTTATTTACAAAGACACAAGAGAAGAACAATAACATCACACAACTCTTTGATCATGAACAACACAATTTCGGTCTCTTGTGTCAAAGTGATGAATGGCAATGGGGTTGGGAAGGTCTTTTCTTATCAAAGAAAAGAACAAATAAAATAAAAAAGAAAAACAACAAAACTTTTGTTTCACTAAAAATAATCAAAAGCGAAAAAAGTTTATTAGATTGTCAGACTAAACGAGCGTGTAAACAACAACAACAATAACAACAACATCAAAACGACGACAAAAGATGAAAGCAAATAAGAACTCACTTTTAAGTTGCTCAAAATGTATCTTTTTGTATCTATTTCGATGGATATCTTTATCTTAATCTCTATTAACCAACAAAAGAACAAGACAACAAAACATAAAATAACATTTAAATTTAATTCGCATCTGGCAACAATTCAATTTGTTGTTTGTTTTTTTTTTTTTGTGTTTATTATTGTTTCTATTAATTTACCTTCTAGTTTTTATTTTTATTATTTATAAATAAATCACAAAGTGAGTAGCGTGAAAATAAAAACATCAAACAGACGGACAATGCAGACATTTTTATTTTTATTTCTTTTTTCTTTTTTGCGCTCGCCGCGCCACCACCACGCCGCCGCGCCATGTCATCATCAATACGACATTGACAAGCATGAAACATCAATTTATTGACATTAATTTGACAGGTGAAAATATTGCCGATATATTCAATGAATTCCAATGGACAATGATGGTGTAGTTACTGTCAAAAGAGGTTGTAGTGTTTGGTTTGTCTATGGTTTTTATTCGCAATGAAAAAGAGATAAGTAGAAAAAATAAAAGGAAATCACGTAAAAAAAGGAACATTTATCTCAAGTTCTCTTCTACATATATATAAATACATGTATATAGAGCTTAAAGAAGTCGAACGGACAACGTAAGAATTTGGGAGCACATTCATACACTATACACATTCATTCATACGTTAAACATTCCTACACATGTATGGCTATGAATGGATATCGCATTGATTTTTCATTCTGAAGTAGGTTAGAAGGTATGGAGCTGTGTGGAGACCTTTACCGTTTTGTGGTTAAGGTCCTAGCACATATTGGAATTCCATACCATAACCATTAGGTATATAGATATTTTTGGGTGTATAGATAGATACTTCTAAATTATATCACTCAAGTGCGTATCTATATCGATCTGCTGTGCTTTAAGGGTTTTTGTTTCTTCTTTTATTCATTTTTATATCATAAATGGTTGTTGTTGGTTCTTCTAAAAAAAATATAAGATAACCACTTGAAAAATTGAAAATTACAATTCAATTGATGGTATTTATAGGTATGTTGGTTTATTTTTGTTGATCTTATCATGAAGAGAATAAAAAGCAGTCATTCTTTTTTTTTTGTAAATATATTTATTAATTTAAAGGAAATGAAGCAAACACTTGACGTTTGTGGCGCCACAAATTGTTGTAAACGAAAAGCACTTTCAATTAGGTAAATATGAAAAAAGTAGATACTTTTATATATATCTTCTGAATAAATTCATGCGGCAATGATTAAGAAATGGCTGGAAAAGGGTAGTACTTTTTTTGTACTACAGAAGCACAAAAACACAAGTGTTTTTATTTTTTCAAAGGAGTAAGTTCTTCTTCGTTAAGTTCTCTTTACACGGAATTCATTATTTTCATTTTTTTTTGTCTGTTTGCATATTATTTAATTAAAAATAAGCTTTTGAAAATGCTTAACATAAATTAATATAAACAAAAAGTGGCGCCCGGGAAAAAAACTGTAATCTCAATAGGTACTTGAGTAATTGCTTTAAACTTGAAGCATCTTCTTATAATTCTGCTTCTTCTTCGTGTTCTTATTTAAGTGATAAGAAACTTTTACATTCAATTGTTAGCGTGAAAAGAAGCATTGAAAGAAAAAGCAATGTAAAGGTTAGAATTTCGTAGAACGGAAAAGGGAAATCCAAGAAATAGCACATGAAAGTAACCATTTTAATCGATAATGCGAAATACGTTTCGCCAAAATCATGGGTTTGACATTTATTCATGTCGGAAAGTATAGAAATAACAACAAAAACTCGATTTATGTGATTGTTAGAAAAGTTTTTTGTTATGATTTTTATTGGAATTTGAGCTTTGGTTGGAACCATGTAGATAACTTAACGAAACTTTATAGAGAAAACTGGCAGCAACAATATCTTTGTTTGAACTGATAGTTGGAACAATATCTTATTCTATGTGGAGTTTTGTCATCTACTTTGGTTTATTTGTGTTTCTCAAGAGTAAGGGTACTTCTGGACACAACACATTTAAGAACATCTGTTATTTGACATATTATAGAAATTCAACGAAATTTGTGTGAATCATTAAATGACTGTTTTCGTTATTTTATGACATTTACTTTCGTGACATCTTAAAAAATACAGTTTTATCTTAACATGGGTAAATTAACGAATCTTTCCAAGTGTCAGAATAACAGCTTTTCACACCAGTTGCAGAATTCAACGAAGAATGAATCAAATGTCAACTTTGAGATTTGTATATACCATAGTGTCATTCCGAATCCAATGGGAACTTAATTATCAGTTTCTGTAATCATAAAGATTATTTTACTTAAATAAACTATGACAGATGCAACTTAGTACCCGTGGCTTGATGGTTAGTGCGTTGGACCGTGATTTGAACGCAAAACATGAAGATTGGGGAAATTAACATAGTAATCCCAGAGGTAACCATCTTTTTAATTTGATGAATCTTTAGAGCGTTGAATATGGCGTCGACCTGCTGGCTACTGAAAAGCCATTGTATCCAAGAATTGGCTCCTTTGTGGATCTTTTGCTGTACGACACCAGACTAACAGTAACAGACAATGTGGGTAATCACCCTAGAAACTGCTTACAGACAGTCGAGTACGACACCACAGTGATCACTGCGGACTGGCTGCTGTACTGCAGATTCCGAACGAACGCGTGGAGTTGGAGGAATACGTTGCAACGCACTCATGCGTTGGCCTCGTTTTACCAACGCAGTAGCGAGAGTACTTTGTATGAGTGACATAGTCCCACCAAACAACAGAAACCTGACAAATACAGAAATTGATCAACATTTACAACAGATGGACGAAAGAATAAAACGAACGATGGAACGGACAATTCCAAAGTACAAAGAACGGGACCAAATGAACGCTTACAGAAACGCGACTTTTGACGCACTACGTACGTAGGCACAAGAGAAGCTTACTGACAAGACTCAAAAACTTGAAGGTTAGGACACTAAAGTCGTCAATAAAAAATGTCAATCTGTTGATTAAGGAGAACTACAGGTTATTAATTAACAAGTACTGGAACCGCAAGATCCGGTCAGTTCATTCCAGTGTACCTAATATGTTTCCTAAAATCAACAAGATATTCAGAAAAAAGAACGATAAAGACCTTCCGTGTCTCCAAACTCCAAAGAACTGAAGAAAACAGACGTACTCAGGACAGCGCAAATAGATCCAGAGGAAGCCATCTTTGACGATGACTTTTACATAATTGAAGATCCGAAGGAAAAAGCAGAGGCGGTGGGAGCTGCATTCTAGCAAGTGTTCAAGGTGAATGTTAGCATTCGCCCCAACCACGACCTGGAAAACACAGCCCTTTACCTTCGAAATGATATCACACAATACCGATCTGAGAACCGCGGTTTCATGCGGTTTAATGACGATTCCTTGACAAATGCCATAATAGCCGAGCAAACGGGACCAAGTCCCTTGTTAGTGACGAAGGTTGAGCTTCAGCTCATCTTCAATTCAATAAAAAATAAAAAGTCAGCAGGTGTCGATGGTATATCCAACATTGTACTAAGACATTTACCGAGGCAATTGACATTTACACCACACTCTTTAATAATGCACTGAATAATGCATATTATCCAGTGCATTGGAAGACTGCTGTAGTTCATCCTCTCCCGGAAAGGGAAAGGACAACTCCAACCCGTCAAATCTTTGGTCGATAGGGCTCTGACTCAGTGGGCTGCGGACAACAAAATAATTCCGGATAAACAGTTCGGGTTCAAGGCGGGTGATTATACAATTCAAGCTTGGTCTAAGCCCGTTTCTGATATCTAATGGAATAAATCTAAACAACAATGCACAAGTGCTGTTCTGGTTGATTTGGAAAAGGCTTTTAACACCGTATGGTAAGAGGGTCTTTACCTAAAACTGAGCAGGCAAATCATTGTTGTATATACTTTATGATATGCTTAACGGTAGAAAGTTTGTTGTCAAAAGTGGAGATGTAACTTCTACTACAATATTCTTAATTAAAAGTGGTCTTCAACAGGGAGCGGTGAATTCGCCGATTCTCTTCAGTATTTACACCAGCGATCTGATAGATAGTCTTACAAATGCTACTGCTTACGCCAACGATCTAATTGCGTAAAGAACGGTTCAAAAGGTTGAGGTTATTAGAATTCTCTTGCAGCGTGATTTCGACAAGATTCAGCCATATTGCGACGACTTTAAACAGAAAATAAATGTCCAGAAGAAGAGACAATTCTGTTCCGGACTCCGTTGGCTAGGGCCACGAGGGATACGTGCAAGATGGTCATCGTTGATCTGCACGGGCAGCCATTAGCGAGCAAAAGTGTAGTGAAGTACCTCGGTATCTTAACTGGTTAGATCAGTATTAATATTTCGACAGACATATATGTAAATGCTGCACTGACCAGGGCCAGAGGAGCCTTCGCTCTGACGAAACGGCTGTTTTTTAGCAGTCGGCTTGACCCCAGAGTGAAGGTAATTTGCTACATGGCTCTTATAAGGCCAATGATCGTTTATGGTTGTCCTGTGCGGTTCAACGTTGCCCCTTCCCAGATGGAGAAGTTTCGGGTGTTCGAGCGGCAGTGTTTACGACGCTGTACCGGCTTATATCCAACAGCCGAATCTTCTTTCGTGCGTTACCTACTATTCTAAATAGGTCCTATGCAACGGGGCACGAATCATCAGAATTGACAATTTCGTGATAAAACTCGTTCGAGGTCACATTGCAAGAGCTATGTCTTCGACCAACAATTTATTTTCAGGGCGTTCTATCCGAACGACGAGTATTAAGAGAGTGCTCGCTTGAGCGACTTCATTTCACCAGAGGCATTCCTCTTTTTAGACAGATGCGGTCTGATACAGGAAATATTGGCAGTTCCGCTTATCTACCACGTCAGACGACGAACCGTGGCCCTAAATAAATTAGGTGGGACAACAGTCCGTTGAGAACTTGGCCCTGTGTCTGTGTGCGAATAATATTGTCAAGGATGTAGAGTTTTAAATTGTCTTTGTTTATCCGACGCATAAGTTGATATTTATCACCGACTTCCATTTGGTTATCATAAACCAAAACCGTGAACGCATCTCTCCAAAACGAATATTTAAAACATTCCACCCACCACAAAAATTCCTTGCACGCAGAAATTCCCCACGCGATTAATAAATTGACGTCATTTTCACACACTGCCTTTTGCTTTTTCTATATATGACTTGCCTTGCCTTTCCTTGCCATTGCTTTTTTGCTTTTGCTTTAACGGCGGCATGTCCACCAATAAAATTTATTAGATCATCGATATGCGCTAAGTAGCTATAATATCTAACAAATGAAATATAAACAGAAAGATCTTTAACATTCAGCTGACAACACATTTCTGTCTTAAATGCCGATCACTGCCACCAGGCGGACGCCGCCACCGCCGCCGTTGCCTTGGCCGCACCGCGCGCCGCATTGTCCGCGTCGTTGCTGTTAACGTCACACTATATAACCGACATCAACTATTTAGTAATTGTATCACACATTTTTATCTAGATCTAGTTCAAATCGTAACAGGAAAGGAAAATAAAAACTGTTATTGTAAAAATAAGTAAACTACACAACAACAACAAATAATAATTTGCGCGCCAAAACAAAAATTGATCGATTAATTTATTGCCTTGTTGCGCTAATTCGCCGATGATCATTATTAAGATCGATTTAAGTAGAGCGTTGTCGTCAGAGACGTCAGCTGCTTTAACGGTGTAAGCAGCAGTGGCAGCATTGGTGACGGCGGCGTAAAGCGGTGCGCGGGCGTTAACAGATTAGAGAAAGGAATGCTGTAATTGGTTATAGATGTAATGGAAAAAAAGTTAACTAATTGTAACAACAAAAAAAAAGCAGACAAAAAATAAAAACTTCGCTCGTAAAGTTGTTTAGATTCTCGTATAGCAGGCAAAAGATTAGATACTGAAATTGCACGCAAAAAACAGCTGTGGGTCTGTCATCGAGCAGCAGGCGGCTTTGCCACTGCGATGACGGCCCCTTTTGTAGAAAATGTGTCTAACAGATTCAAGTGTAGAAAGTAAAAATTGCACTCTGAATGTGGCTATGGCGGTCGGTGGTGGCGAATCACCTATGGACTATGACTGGTGTTCTGTTCAGGCGTGTCGGCGGCGGAGACGGGCGGCCGGCGGCGCGGCGGCGTGTTGGCGTTGTGGTGGCAGCTGTTTGTAGCTCGAGTTTATAATCTTTTAAGTGGTGGCGGCATACGGTGCGCGGTTTTTTTTTTCGTAGCCTTTTCCATCGATTTATAAATGGATTTTTTTTTATTGTTTAGTACCTACTTTTTTTTCAAAACCTATTCTCGTAAAATGCGGCGAATTCTCTTTTATGTTAGTGCGGGAACTGGTTTAAGACGGAAATTAATTACGCTTGGCGTTAATTCGAAATACCGGTTCGAATAAAGTAGTAGAAGTAATGACTTGGGTTCATATGCGAGGTTCGTGGTCGGATATCGACGAACTGTGTGACCGACCGACACAACGGATTGCGACGACGGACGACGCCACGAACGGTCAGCCAGCCAGCACAAGCACGAGAAAGAAAAGATGGCGGTGTAGAATCGGCGCGGTGAGATGGTGGATGGCGGCTTTTTCTTAACGTCCGATTTGTGGCTTTTGGAGTTTCGTTAATAGTGTTCGCGCGATTGCCCTGGCTTTGGAAATACGATGGAGACAGAGATATACCTATGTGAATAAAGGGGGCGAATATTTAAGTTTTATTTCATCGGGCGGTAAATTTGAATATCATTCCTTTTATTATTAAGATAGATAGATAGAGGTGGGCATATTTTGTTTTATAGCGTGGGTAATACTGAATAAAGTAAGTAGGTTTTATCTTTAGGCGTTTTGTCATCGTCGTAGTCGCAATCGGAATTATGGTAAAAGACTTGAATTAGCATTTTGTGAGTTGGTTTCATTTAGGTTTTTTTTAAGTTTTATTTGGAATCACACATGGTCTGGTTATATTTGTGGGTCATATCTTTATAGGGTGGATGATTCTCAAATGATAACAATTATTGGTTTTCAAAAAAATTACTTTAAAAGCTTTTAACCTTTTTCATTCTTGGGAAAAGATGAGTTCATGAAAAGTATCAGATTTTAAAATGGTCCCTATTTTTAATAACATCGATTAAGGACCACTTAAGGAAGTTTGTTTCCGAATTTTTAAGGAATTTCAAAGAACTATGATTCAAGACATTATTCTTGAACACTTAGCAATTCGCAATTGATTTTGACGACGCTTGTATTGTTTCTATTGGCCTTTTCCAAAGTTTTTCCAACTTTAGATTCAACTGTCATAAATGAGCGTTTGTTTTTTTGTAATGAGAAAGGTAGCCCTAACGAACGAATAACGATACCGGCAAATGGTAGGAATGGCCTAGTTTGCAGTATTTTGTTCATCTAATTTGCACATTTTCGGTCTATGTCTACGATATCTTCACGAATTCCACCTCTTCCAAGCTCTTAAATTAATGTATAGACCATTCACTTAGAATTTATCTTACTTTTAAGAAAAAAACCTTTATCAAAAATCTTCAATCAAAAGATTTCATTGGCCAATTCTGAACACTTGCCTAAGGAAAAATGGCGTTGTTTCGTTGCGTATTTTGCACCGTTCTGTAGTAATTTTTAGTAATAGAATAATTTTTACATGTCAAGTGTCAAAAGATGACAGCTTCAAAAGTGACATCTGCAAAAATAGCGTGCCATTTAGACAATGGCTAGCTTTAAAATAAGAGTCCAAGTTTTTAATGATTGATCTGTCAAAAACACATTCATCAAACAAGTTAAACATTAGTTAAGGGGGAATACACATGTAGATTTTTCATGATTACGCCTTAACTATTTTTGGCAAGTTTGTATTTTCGTCATCCAATAAAAATGTTTACAAAAATGAACACAAAACAAAGCAATCTCCGAATTTGGTTTGGTATGCAAGTCTAACGCATATCCATAACATTAATCAAAACAACTGATTTTATAGATAAGTCCAAATGGAAAAATAAACATTTGATACGAAATAGAAACTGAAATTAATAAAAAAAAACTACGCATTAAATTACAATTCAATTAACTATTTGATTGAATAATCGGTCGAATATCAAAACAAACAAAAAAACCAAAAACAATTATGGTGGGGTAAAAAGGGGCGCTCCGACTCCGACTCTGACTCTGACGATTGTCATTCATATTGGTTGCATTGGAAAATTTATATTCCATTAACGTCTAACGGAAAAAAAGCACATTTTCCATTCGATACTCGTTCAACGCATTACGAAGTTTTCTTTTATACTTTTATAAAATGTCAATTCATTACTAAAAATTAAGAAACAATTAATTATCTTTTGTTGACTTTTTTTTTTACTTATTTATTTATTTATTTTTTTTTTTAAACAAAATTCTCAAAAAAATATAACGAACAGAAAAAAAAATTATTAAATACTTCAAGTTAAAAAAAAAAATAAATCAGAGAGTTCATCTGGTCGAGGCGGCAATCTGTAAGAAAAATAATAACAACTCATGAGCACTCCAAAGCCACTTAAGGTTTGAGTCAAATAAATAATATAGAGAGTGACAGGATAGAAGGAGTAAGATAGATAAGTTAAATAATTACGCTGCGCCGGTGCGAGTGTTAGAGCCAACAACAAAAAAAAATATTTTTCGAACGGATCAGTAAAACGCATACAAAAAAAAGTACATATTTACATTCGAAATATTTGGTAATAAAGTACCGCATACGGAGGGCACCGATCAACGCACTGGCATGCGAACGGGGAGGGAAAGCACACACCCCGAACCGATTCTCCAGTGGCTGATTCCTCTCACTCTGTTGCAATACACATCATCACTCGGAGCAGGAGAACTCACATCTCCGAGTTGGAGGATAAGCGGAAACCACGACAAATCCACCGAAAAACTAAATAATTGTGAACGGATAGAACGACCCAACTCACTGGCTGCGAACGGGGTAGGAGCACACACACCCCGAACCGATTCTCCAATGGTCTTCCTATTCTATTCCGTCACAGCACCACCAAGACACGGGGCAGGAGATCGCACATCTCCGTGTGGAAATATTAACGCGGTGCTCACTCACTCACTCACGGCACATCTCATATAGATAAACAACTATACTCTTTTTTACTACTATATACTACATAATAGATAAATAAGTTGGTCACGCAAAAGAAAACAAAAACCGAGGAGGAGAAAAACACTCAAAGAAAAATAACTGTAATCCGACGACGCTAAAAGTCGTCGAAGTTAAAAACAATCGTTATGAAATTTCGTTTGCGTGACATAGAATTAGAAAAGAAAAATCAAATAATGCAACTACACAGAAGTTGGAATTTAATAATTAAATAAAAAAAAACACAAGGAGGTTTAGCTCAGTGGTAAAAGAAAACAAATTCATTTTACTCACCTAGGTCAACTTAGTTTTGTTTGTTCACAATTTTTTTTAAAAGTAAAGGGAAAAAAACACTACTAACACCGTGAATAGTTTGCAACTTAATGAGATAAAGGAATTGAAGTTTCGATTATTGACCTCTTCGCCAATTTCTGGGTATTGTAACCGAATTTCGAGAGAGGAGAAAAATCTTCAAAGTTATATACACAGATGTGTGTTAGAGTATACCTCTTGACTACCAATGGTGGCCCAGACTATACATACGTTGAGTAAGAATGGATAGGGGAGGGGAAGAAAATCAGTAGGTATTTTCAATTCAAAGTTACTTACTAAAAAAAAATTACACTACAACTGGGAGAAATGAATCGCGCAGCTATGACTAGGAAAGGAAAAGTAATTTATAGTTAGAGTGAAGTATAGAAACAGAAATGGGGGAGAAGGAAAGAAGAAGAATATATTTATGTTTTCTTACATTCGCCTATCCTGACAGAAACTCGTCTCGAGTCTCAGCATCTCTTCCTTCTTCATCATCTTCTGAATAATCTGATAGACATTCGTATTCACCCCAAGGTTTCATATGGTCCACAGCAATAATGTTCTCGTAACTCATACTTCTTGTTTTACGATGTGTACCGTCTATGTCTGTAACGAGATATCGGTCATTTGGATACACCTTTTTGACGACAAATGGTCCTTTGAATGGTGGTTCCATCTTGCGGCTCGTCCCTGTTAGCGCTTCTTGTTTGTTAATAACAACTAAATCCCCTTCCTTGTACACTTTCGGTGACTTGCGCCTCTTATCAAAATATCTCTTCTGCACCTGTTGCGCCTTCTCAATTCTTTCCGATGCCTTCTTTCTCTCATCCTCTAGATCTGAAATTATTTCTACTACTTTCTGAACTTCGTCTTTCAGTATCGCATCAGTTCCACTCCGTGGCTCGATTCCTAACAGCAATTGACTCGGCGTTTTTCCTGTACTTTTATTTGTTACGTTGTTTATTGCAAACTGTACTTGCCGAACATTTGAATCCCATAAATTATCTTCCAGTGTGGTGGTCAAAAGTGCACTGAGTATAGATCGATTCAAACGTTCAACTTGCCCATTTGCCCTTGGTGTCGCTACAGCGTTTAAAACATGCTTGATATTATTGGACTCACAGAAACGTTTAAATTCTTTTGATGTGAATGAACTGCCTTGATCTGTAATCAGGATTAATGGAACCCCATGGACACTAAAGATATCTTTAAAAAATTCGATGGCCAGTTTAGTTGTGGTATTTTTAACTGCTCGGATGAATGTAAATTTCGTGAAAGAATCAACAGCAGCTATTATATAAAGATTGCCACGTTTACTTTTAGGAAAAGGACCCAAGTGATCAGCATGTACCGTTTTCATTGGTGTACTGCCTTTATGTATGGGATGTAGATAACCTTCACGACGACCTCCCGCCTTTTTGTTGAATAAACATTGAATGCAACAGGCTATGTACTTTTCTACGTACTGCCGCATATTTGGAAACCAGTAATGGGAACAAAGTCTTGTTAAAGTTTTCTCTACTGCGAAATGTCCCAATTCATCGTGTGCTGCATGCACCACTTGATGTCGCATACCAACTGGTACTACCCATTGTTTGCCATTTGAAGTCTTTCTATATATTCGTCCTTCGTTAAGTAAATAGTTTTTGTGTATGTCCTTTTCCTCTTCACTACTTGGTGTCTTTCGCAAAAGATCGCGTATTCGCTGGAGATTCCGGTCTGTTAATTGGCCCGCCAACACCCAATCTGCTTGTTCTATTCGCATTACTGTCTCCACCTTTTCTGCAGAACATGGATTTCGACTAAGTGCATCAACATGCTTCATACGTTCCCCGGGTCGGTATTTTACTTCAAAGTTGTATTCCATAAGTTGAAGCCACCAGCGCGCAATTCGAGGTATCAACTCTTTCTTATCTTTGGTTGCCTTAAGGGCATTGCAATCTGTTACCAACGTAAAAGTGTGTCCCAGAAGATAAGTCCGAAATTTCTTTATTGATTCTACTGCTGCTAGAGTCTCCAGCTCATATGAATGGTATTTTTCTTCAGTATTTCGTGTTTGACGACTATAATACACCACGGGATGAAGTCGGCCATCTGGTTGATACTGCAAGAGTATACCTGCCAATCCAATAGAACTCGCATCGGTGTGTACCTCAGTTTTGGCGCCTGGTTCATAAATAGCAAGTATGGGTCGTTCGCTAAGCTTTTTCTTCAGTTCACAGAATGCATTTTCTTCTCTTGTAGTCCAGCTCCACTGAGTCGTTTTTTTCAAAAGACGTGTTAATGGTTTTGTGATAATGGCAAATTTTTCAACAAAATGACGGAAATATCCTGTTAGCCCAAGGAACTGTCTCACCTGATGAATAGTTTTTGGTCTCGGAAAGTCACTAATGGCAATAGATTTTCCACTTCCCGGTTTCACCTTACCCTGTGTTACTTCAAAACCTAGAAAATCCGTTCTATCCATGAGAAAAGAACATTTTTTTAAGTTGAGAGTCAGTCCTTCTGATCGCAATATCTCTAATGTCCGTCTTAGTCCTTGTAAAGATTCGGGAACTGTTTTGGAATGCAGAAGAATGTCATCAAGGTAGAAAGCAGCTATGTCTTGCAATGGATTTAGAATGCGATTAATAAACCGCTGGAAAACTCTAGGAGCGTTACAGAGCCCAAAAGGCATCCGTTGAAACTCGTACTGGCCACTTGAAGTAACGAAAGCCGTAAATCGCTTCGAGTTTTCCTCCACTGGTATCTGATAATAACCTGATCTTAAATCCAAACTAGTAAACCATATTCCCCCATGCAATTTGTCAACCTGATCGTCGATACGTGGTAACGGGTGGCAGTCTTTAGCCGTCTTGGAATTTAGTTTTCTGAAATCTACACATAACCTCTGTTCTCCATTCTTTTTTGTCACTAGTAAAATTGGTGAAGCATAGTCCGATTGCGACTCTCGTACAATATTATTGTCTAGTAATTCTTGTACTATGTCTTGAGCAATTTCCTGCTCCTTAACTGCCATCCGATACGGTCGAAACGAAAAAGGTTTGTCATCATCAAGCTTGATTTTCATCTCTGTTGAATTTGTGCATCCTAATTCACTGACATCTAAAGCGACACAGTCACGAAACTCATTCAACATTTTTACCAACTCTCCTTTTTGAGTTTCATCCACAGGACCAATGGACAACATGTCTATTGTTATAGGTAAATATTTTTTTTTTTAATTCGCAAAACACATTCTTCATTAGTTCCTTGTTGAGTAACGTTCTCGTGGATAGCTTTTTCTCCTACACATCGGTGACCCCTTGCAACGATAGCATTTTCTTTTATTAATATCTCTTGATCTGAAAGATTGCAAATTGGCAAGAAAGAAGATCCATTGTCATCTATATGGAGTATACCACGTGGTATACAACTTTCCAATCCTTCGGGTGATCGTACAGTCGCTTCGATTAAAACATCAATGTTCTCTTGACTTGCTTTTACTGGTATGATATTGAGCACCCTAGGAGTTAGATAGACTTGCCCTTTTGACCTAAGGATAACCTTGTATTCTTCTGGAAGTATGTTAAATTGAGATAGTTCTATGTTTCTTCGGGCGAAATTTAGCGACTTGTCGGTCTTAATAACGATCATATCAGGTAGCTCGGTAAAAGACTGACCGACCAAAACAGGGATGTTCTGATATTCATCACCAACAACACGTACTAGAACATTATCTTCAACATCGTCAATTCGCAGAAGTACCTTCACTGAGCCTAGACTAACGACAAAACCTTTGCCATAACCATGCAATGGAATATTGTCTTTCCAATTAACATTGAGATTTAATCGAACTGCTTCTTTATGCTGGATTAAAGTGCAAGAACTACCAAAATCTATGTATGCTTCAATACTTGTCCCGTTCAATTCTATATTTTTATGATATTTTTCATTACATGAACTGGAAGTTGTCCCTTCTAACAAGGCTATGGGTTTTCCTAGTTGACCTTTCTTTGGACAAATTGTTGTGTCATGAAAATTACTCCTACATGACTCACAACGTTTGTCTGGTTTCGCGTCACAACTGCTGGCATAGTGTCCTTTCTTACCACATTTGAAGCATACCACTTGATCTTTATTTTCCGACTTTGAATAAGATTTTTCCTTTCTCTCGTTTGGTTTTGAATGACGGGGTTGGTTTGTAAAATGTTGGTTTGGTGTGCGTCTCGACTGTTCATCATTATACTGGCTAAGGAAAAGATAGAGTTCTTCAGGTGTACTGAAACGCCCAGCTCTTGCGCCCGTCTTCACTACTCTATCATCGAGCCCTCCTATTAGACAAGCCACAGCCTTTTTACCAGAAATTTCACAAGTATTCAACAAAGTCATCATTTCATGGTAGTATTTCATGTAACTTTCATTGGATTTCTTACGCCTTTGAGTTACCTCACAAAGTTGTTCGTAAAAATCTCGTTCTCCCGGGAAAGATTCAAACAATTTAATTTTCCATTCGTCCCAGGAAAATTTCAAACTCGGCAGCCCCTTGTACCAGGTTTTAGCTAATCCTTTAAGTTTCCCTAGTGCATTATAGATAGTCGTTTGCTCTGACCAACCATAAATAACTCTGAGTTCATCAACTTGATCACACCATTTTTGAATTGTCTGATTTTGGTTTTCCGGATCAAACTCAGGAACAGCATCACCCTTTCCACCTCCCGTGGCTATACCCGACGATCTAACTAAAAATTCTTTCATCACATCTGTCAATCGATCAAATGAATTGGAATTCGTTGAACAATTAGCCGAACAACACGTTCCTTCGCTTTGTCTAGATGATTCCAAACGTCTTCGCTTTGTTCTATTTCTAGAAGAGGATTCTCCACTTGAATCTCTTCGATGACTACTTTTCTTTCTATGTTTACCCATTGTTTTTCAAAGGAATTATTTTTCCTGATATATCTTTTCAAATGACCAACTAACAATAACTCAAAACTCTATTAAAAATGTGTTAAAATTGAGAGTCGAAGAAGAAAAAAAAATAAATATATATTAAGTGATTTGTTAAAAAAAAGGGAAGGAAAAAAAAAACAAAATATTTTATCTTAACATTACTCCTTTTCACAGGAGCAGTGTTTTTCTTTTTAAATAATTTTCTTTTTGCTCTCCACGACCAGGTATCCCACTTCTGAATTATAAAATGTCAATTCATTACTAAAAATTAAGAAACAATTAATTATCTTTTGTTGACTTTTTTTTTTACTTATTTATTTATTTATTTTTTTTTTTAAACAAAATTCTCAAAAAAATATAACGAACAGAAAAAAAAATTATTAAATACTTCAAGTTAAAAAAAAAAATAAATCAGAGAGTTCATCTGGTCGAGGCGGCAATCTGTAAGAAAAATAATAACAACTCATGAGCACTCCAAAGCCACTTAAGGTTTGAGTCAAATAAATAATATAGAGAGTGACAGGATAGAAGGAGTAAGATAGATAAGTTAAATAATTACGCTGCGCCGGTGCGAGTGTTAGAGCCAACAACAAAAAAAAATATTTTTCGAACGGATCAGTAAAACGCATACAAAAAAAAGTACATATTTACATTCGAAATATTTGGTAATAAAGTACCGCATACGGAGGGCACCGATCAACGCACTGGCATGCGAACGGGGAGGGAAAGCACACACCCCGAACCGATTCTCCAGTGGCTGATTCCTCTCACTCTGTTGCAATACACATCATCACTCGGAGCAGGAGAACTCACATCTCCGAGTTGGAGGATAAGCGGAAACCACGACAAATCCACCGAAAAACTAAATAATTGTGAACGGATAGAACGACCCAACTCACTGGCTGCGAACGGGGTAGGAGCACACACACCCCGAACCGATTCTCCAATGGTCTTCCTATTCTATTCCGTCACAGCACCACCAAGACACGGGGCAGGAGATCGCACATCTCCGTGTGGAAATATTAACGCGGTGCTCACTCACTCACTCACGGCACATCTCATATAGATAAACAACTATACTCTTTTTTACTACTATATACTACATAATAGATAAATAAGTTGGTCACGCAAAAGAAAACAAAAACCGAGGAGGAGAAAAACACTCAAAGAAAAATAACTGTAATCCGACGACGCTAAAAGTCGTCGAAGTTAAAAACAATCGTTATGAAATTTCGTTTGCGTGACATAGAATTAGAAAAGAAAAATCAAATAATGCAACTACACAGAAGTTGGAATTTAATAATTAAATAAAAAAAAACACAAGGAGGTTTAGCTCAGTGGTAAAAGAAAACAAATTCATTTTACTCACCTAGGTCAACTTAGTTTTGTTTGTTCACAATTTTTTTTAAAAGTAAAGGGAAAAAAACACTACTAACACCGTGAATAGTTTGCAACTTAATGAGATAAAGGAATTGAAGTTTCGATTATTGACCTCTTCGCCAATTTCTGGGTATTGTAACCGAATTTCGAGAGAGGAGAAAAATCTTCAAAGTTATATACACAGATGTGTGTTAGAGTATACCTCTTGACTACCAATGGTGGCCCAGACTATACATACGTTGAGTAAGAATGGATAGGGGAGGGGAAGAAAATCAGTAGGTATTTTCAATTCAAAGTTACTTACTAAAAAAAAATTACACTACAACTGGGAGAAATGAATCGCGCAGCTATGACTAGGAAAGGAAAAGTAATTTATAGTTAGAGTGAAGTATAGAAACAGAAATGGGGGAGAAGGAAAGAAGAAGAATATATTTATGTTTTCTTACACTTTTTTCTCATTCGTTTCTCGATTTTTATTTTCTACATAGTATAAACATGGGTTTACGAATTTTAATCTATAGCATAAAATGAGATAGGGGGTGTTGTAAATGACAGACCACTTGAAAGCGATATAACCGCGCCTTCGTTTATATTAGCCTAAGTGGATTTTTATTGCAAACGAAATTCATGTTACAATTTTATATACATTTTGGAAAGGAATAGCTGAAAAAAAATGGTTTTCGATTTCCTTGTTTTCACAAAAAAAAATAGCTACATCCATAAAAAATAAATAAATTAAATTTCAAGAAAAGGCGAGTCATTAAAAGATCGTTTTAAGGATTGGATTTTGTTTGTCGTAAAGGTTTAATATCCTTAAAACCAAAAAAAAACGTTAACCAAAAATAATTGGTTTTCATTTTATATCGAAGCATTTGATGATGTTTTCAAATTAAAAATATCACAATATTCCATTTAATTTTAACCACAATTTTAAACCTATTTTATTTTGTATTTGTTTCTTTTTAGTTCAAGAATGCACAACAGACTCCGAAGAATTGATGTATCATCAAGTTCGAGCCCCATCATCGTGCAGTGCCCCTCCTGATTTACTTCTAGTTAGCGATAGAGAAAATAATATACCATTAAAATCACCGGTAGTTAATATAATTTCGGCAACATCACCTGCCGGATCTGCGTCACATCATCAACATCACAAACAACAACAACAACATCACCATTCGCAACATCATCATCCTCCATCATCACATCATCAACAGCACAGTAACAGCAACAACACACCAAAAGATGTTCTTAGTAAAAATTCAAAAAACGGTAGCAGTAAAACTCATCATCAGCAGCATTGTAATGGAAAATCGATGAATGTAAATAATGGCGTCAGCGTTAGCGGCGGAACAACACAAAATGGCGGCATCGCTGGTGGAGATGCACCGGTTGAGCAGGGCAAAGATGAGCGGATACATTTAGAGGTAAGTGTGATTTAAATTTCAGTCTATCAAAAAATGAAGTGAAGTTTCTAATTTGTCAACAACGTCAACCTGTTTTTAATTAAGTCAATTCAAAAATTGAAACTTTTGAATACGATGCTAATCTCCTTTCATTATAAAAGTCAGAATCTTCAGTTTGCTGAAACTGACATTTTTCTCTAGTGAAATCTTTCATACATCTCGATTGAAAATTAATTTCTATCATTTTATTATGTAGTGGAATACATTTGTAGCTGTCAAATTTTCAATAAAATTTGTTTCCTTTATACACTTCAGAAGATGAAAATAAGCTTGATTGACCAACAAAATTTAATTTAAGATATATTTCTGAAATGTTTTTAACATAATTTTCACAAACGTACAAATCACATCTGTCAAGCTGACAATTAGAACTTGCATTAATGTTGTTTCAAACAATGCTTAATCTGTCAAAAAATTGAGATCTCTAAATTTAGATTTTAAATCAATTTATTTTCCTAAATGAGAGCGAAATAAAATGCACGACTGGGTCGCACGAACTTGCTCCTGTATGCAAAGAGTCTGTTTAAAAAAGTACTTATATGAATTGTCAAAAAAACCGAACGATCTTTGTATATGAAAACCATAGTACTCTCATGAGCAGAAATTTTTAGGGCGACCAGATGCCGAGTCGTTGGCGTGGCGTTAGTTTTGAAAGTAGAGAAATTCAGCGGGAGCGAGAGAAAAATATTATTCCCATTCCCATAAGCAGCCAGCAGAATAAGAGAGATAATTAATTTTCGACCCAAAAAGTCTACACTTGTATTTGTTTTCACATAAAGAGCTTCCATATGAAAGTTCATGAATTTGTTTTTGTTTTATTTATATCAATGCACTTTATATAACAAACAAAATGGCTTCATATTGTATCTAATAAGGGGATGAAACAAACTTTTGCATGCTTACGTCAGCTGTTTAGGATCTTTTACCGATATTTGTTTTTTTTTTTTACATTCACAAGTCTGCTTTTACTTGTGTACGATCTTTGTTATATAAAAATGGTTTCTATTATGTATAAAGCTACGATGCGATTCATATAGATTCAACTTGTTCCTTAAAAGCTTTTTTCCTTTAGATAGCTTTATTGTAATTTCATATTAGAAGAACCAGGATGGAAAATAAATAAAATAAGAAAGAGGCAGACCATGAATGTTTAAATTGTAAGGCGATCGCCTATTGGTTGTGTAGTTAAGTAGCATGTAGATGTCTAAAACGACCATAGAATAGTTCACTTGACGTGCTTAGCTTTATGCAGATAGATAGATAAGGACATGTTTATGATGATAATGAAGGAATGTTATTGGTGGCTAGAAGGTATATTATACATTCCTTCTTAAGTTTTCAGCGCAAACATGGATTTATTACGTTCAATTTATTTTTTTCACTAAAGTTTTAAAAAACAAGCATACGAACAAGTACAAGAAATTGCTGTTCATGTGTTGTTAACAGTCAAGCTCTTGTGCGTTTTGGATTTTAGTTAAGAAGTGACACGTAAGCAATAAGCAGTAGTTGTAGAAGTTGTACGTAATACCTTTATAAATAGGTACAATGTGTATTGTGTATGCGTTGAAAAAGTGATTCTAATAGAAAATACATATTCTCTCTCTGGCCAGTTTCTTAAACTTGTAGGTATACTAAGTATTTATTTTTTTATATTGGCGAAGGCCAGTAAATCATGTGGGAAACAACCTTATTCTCAAGGAATAATATTTTAAAATCATATATATATACAAAGTTACCAAGATAATACTTCTTGATAGACTCTTTAAAATAGATTGTTGATTAAAAATATCATATAAATGTGTACCAAATGCATTAATTTGGATGAAAGATAGGAATGTAATTACAATTTTGTCAAAATAATGCGCTCTTTCGGGCTCATGCACAGTAAAAATAATTTAAAAAATAATATTTTAAGATTCAAAATTTTACCTGAAAAATAAGTTTGTCTTCAAAAATTTAAATGCCATTTTATAAATAAAAAAACCGTTGATTTTTCAAATTTTTATTTTGAAAATCGTTAGAGCGGTTTTTTTTTAAATTAATTTTTTATATATAAAATTTTCCAATTTTGTTCTAAAAATATTTTTGGAATGCAGATGTTTAGTGATTGTAAATATACGTCTTAATTTTGAATTTCGTAAAAAATTGTTGACCCGTTTTTGAGATATAGAGTTTTGAAAAATAAAAATTCAATATTTTTTAAGAAACCCTAACAATTAAAAATTGAATTTCTGTTAATCAAATATTGTTAAGGAAATATAGGAGCTTATTCAGAAAAAAAATTATTTAAATCAGTTCATAAGTTGCTGAGAAAATTAAAAAACAAAATAACGGTTCTATGAGAGGTACCTTTCCTGAGCAATACAAAAATATGGTTTTCTTATAAAAAGAAGCCAAGTTAAAAAATAAAATTTTAGAGAAAATTTAAAAAAAATCCATCGGTTTGTTTTTGAGAAAATTCGAATTTTCGGTTTTTGACCAAAAAAATTGTATGGGGGCCACTGTTAGTTTTGATCTTAAAAAAAAAATGAAAAAAACGCCTAACGCGAATCTGCTCAAAACCTTAACTTCCAAGTTTGAACTCAATCGACCCAATGGTTTAGGCTGTAGGAGCGTGGACAGACAGACAAAACCGACCGGACGGAATCGCGGGACCCACTTTTTTCGACTTCTCTACCATCGTAATATCATGTTTGATTAAAATCTCGAGTTCGAAATTTTGCACGAATGCAAAACTTGCCATATAGTTCCTATATGTCGCAAGTAAAAAAGGCATTTTAAAAATTTTGTATTTTACCAATGGAAAACTCATTTGAATCTATCAATCTCAACACATTTTTGAATGTCACTTGATTGCATTCTATTGCCCAGTTTTTCCGTGCTGATTTAACTCCGATTTAAACCCAGAGCTACTTAGTGGTGAATTAATGGCTGAAACACAAACACGCTTCAGCTTCGGATTTGCCTGACGTTTACGAGTTCAGCCATAGGAATTCGATGCATGCTATCAGAATGAAGCTTCGACCTCACGTTTCATTTGACAATCGTAAGGAAATAACGTAATGTTACGTAATCTGACTCCAAACCGAAGTCTAGTTCAAATTTGCTGAACATTTGATTTGCTGACAGCTCAACAGCTCGTACGTCCGTACGTTCGGGACGGTTTTTCGTCGTCCAAATCCATTTAACGGTTTTTTTATAAATCAAAAAAATGACTTAAATATGATTTCATCTATCAAACAATTTTGTGCAACGAAGAATAATGTTTTTGACATCTGATAAAATTTTGAGAAAAACGAATTGACAGTTTTTTTTATAAAAAATAAAAACCTAAAAAAAAACATTACTCAAAGTTGGTAAAAATTGGATATCGATTCAAATATCTTTTCAAAAACTTGAAATTTAGGCCTCAAACTTATTTTATTTTATAAGAAATATTGTTTTCCACATTCTGAAAAATGTTAAGAAAAACCGAATTGACAGTTTTTTTTTACAAAAAATGAAAACCTAAACAAAAATTAATAAAAGTTGGTAAAATTTTTTTGAAAAATATCTTTTCAAAACTTTGAGATATTGGCTTTAATTTACTTTTATCTTTCAAAAAATATTGTTGTCTACATTTATTAAAATTTTGAAAAAAATCGAATTGACAGTTTTTTTTACAAAAAATTTAAAAACCGAAACAAAATTTAACAAAAGTTGTTAAAAATTGATTTTCGACTCAAATAACTTTTCAAAACTTTGAGATATTAGCTTTAATTTACTTTTATCTTCCAAAAAATATTGTTGTCTAAATTCAGTAAAATTTTGAAAAAATCGAATTGACAGTTTTTTTTACAAAAAAATAAAATTCTAAAAAAAAAAAAAAATACTAAAACTTGGTAAAAATTTACTTCCGACTCAAATATCTTTTCAAAACTTAAAAATATTGGCTTCAAACTTATTTTATTTCACAGAAAATATTGTTTTCGATATTCTGTAATTTTTATATAAAAATCCAACAATCCGTTTTTTCATAAAAAATAAAATCTACAAAAAATAGTACGCAAATTTGGTAAAAATTGATACGAGTACATATAGACAAACTTTTAGCAAGACAAATCAACAGACGGGATGGGAAGTTATCAGTGTGGGTCGCATCCCAGCCTTTTTTTTATTTTGAGAAAAAATAACAGCTGCTAATGACAGAAGTGCCATTTTAGAAATGTCATATTGGAAGGGTCATTCAAAGCAACTTCCAAGCAGGCCCAACGTAACGCAGTTAAAGCCGAAGCTGAAGCGTGTTTGTGTCTCAGCCATAAGAGTTAATTCACAAACAAGTTTTTCAATGGGAGTTCATGATACAATAATTTGGCATCACTGAAAAGTTATCGATTTAGTTTTCAAAAAACTATCGAAATCGGTAAATTATGACGTTTCGTTTTTAATAACATTTGTTTCGGTTTTTTTTTAATAATTCAAAATGAATACACGAAACTTAAAGTTTGTCTTCAAATAAATCAAAACAAATTGATCGTGATCTGATAATTCTTTTTCTTCTCAAAAGAGTAAAACATCAAATTTCGTATAAACGCCCTTCACTCAGGTCTGAATCTGAATGCAACAAAAATTGATTGATTGTTCCACAAAAAGGAATATAAATAACTTTTCAATTGCAATTTCAGAATCTGTCAAAAACATTTGTATTTACGGAATTTGAAGGTTTAACTCAAAGTTAACTACGAGATTATAATAGATTGACAAACATTTTTCAGGAGTTAACCCGAGCTTAACCTTAAAACTAGGAAGATCACGTATTTAAAAGCTAGGTCCAAGACATTCCACATTGGACTCTTTTAAAGCGACTTATTTGGACTTATTGCGGCACACCCATAAACCAAATACCTGAAGTTTAAGCTGTTTTTAACCGAGTTATTCGAGACTTTAAACTTATTTATTGTACTATTTCCTGTACTGCCAATTGGCAGTTGTTGTCAAAAAAGTTATTGTTCGTTGTATGAACAAATTCCCTTAAAAACATGAATTCATATGCCATATGAGCTTGAAACGCCGAAAATGTCGCGTAAAAAATGTCAATTTGACAAAAAGAACCAATTACATTAATTTTAAAGAGGTCTTTTAACTCTCCTGTGTTTTCTAATTATCTTCCGAAAGAAAAACTGACTGAAATCTGAATCTCTTGACAGCTATCATCTTCTTTTTAACCTCTTTCGGGTTGTCAAAATATGTCAACAATATTAACTGACAAAAAAATCAATTTTCAGACTAAATGTGCAGACTCCATAAAACCAACGTTTCCCTGCGTTATGATTTCTATTTTGTTGACTTCTATTCTATTTTGTACACTTTTCACCAAAATAAATCATATAAATCTAAATGTCACAGTGAAAATGACAGTTCGTCTCAGTTTTTAATAAGAACTTCTTGCCTTTGTCGTTTAATTAAAAACCATATTTTTAAACAGACCCTTTTCAACCATCTTGCAGAAAACATGGTAATAACGGTGATAATTTGTTTTCCTATTTTTTAATAACCCAGACATCTGTCACTCAACTAAAAGAAAATATACAAAAAAAAGTCATTTCACTCCATCTCACTAATTAACACTTTTGCGCTGTTAAAAATATTAAGTACTTGTATTTTATAAGTTCTATAATTTCATAGCTACTAATTTTTAATTTCAACACAAACTTGAATGAATTGTGAAATCATCCTTTCATAACATTTACAAAGTACTGTATATATCTCTATCCAACATAACCTTTGAAAACTGTCAGAAACAGCTTGAAATAATCTTATTTCAACTGTGATATTACTCATTTTAAAGACTAATTCCAATTTAGGGAAATTCGTTTCGCTCGAATGTTCATTATTGTTATTATGATTTTCATTTTTATTATACTGTCAAACAAATCCGCGTGAATCTTTTATCTTTTCCTGATGTTTTAGATGGTAGATTTCCCTATACCCCTTGTAATTTTGTATATATACGAGATACAACATAGAAAATAGGATTTAAGTAAATGCTTATGCTTGTTTGTTGCCTCCGTATATACGAGTATCTACTTTCTGTCGCAGCCGCACGCAATATTGAGATGAAAATCTTCTAAATTAGCACCATAGAGCCTAAAAATATGCTATGAAAAACAAAATGTCAACCGATTTTTATTCGTTGTGTCGTTTACGTTTTGTTGTCATTGTCGGTGTCGTCGTTGCTTTTACTGTTGTCGTTGTCATTGTTGCCACCGTGACGCTCGTGACTCTAGAAGTCTAAACCTACATGTTTATAGAGGAGAAGTCTTGTGCGTTTACCCCTTGACAACATAAGCAAGGAAGACTATAAGAAGATACATATATTTAACTCTAGGAAACGACAAGAAATTAGAAGACGTTTTTTATGGATGCTTGGATGCCAGGTATGCCAGAACGAGGCCAACTCTGCCGCCGCCGCGCCGCTCCCACCACCCTCTCTAAGAAATATCTCTTAAAAGCGTATATCTAGGATTGGAAAATGCTAAACTCCCTGGGGGATTTTCAATGCTTAATGGAGCATTTTATTTTCCCGCGGTGTGGTGCAGCAATAAATTTCTATACCTACTCCCAATCCCAGTTCCAACTCAATCCGATAGGAGGTGCCTTCATATGCGCCTTATTCCTTATACCACCCACTCGGCAAACTGAAGCTGTCAAGTTGAATATAATAATTTATTCTGGTGTTTTTAAGCGCCTTTATGTTTCGTTGCGCTCATCCAACTCTGTGCCATTTAAAACCCACCCGCTGTCACCTTTGGGAGTTATTGAGAGATTGATACTTCCACCTTGCCATATTCTATCTGCGTCGGCATAGCAGTTTGGTACTCAGATAACCCCCATAAAATTCACAATAGAGATATACAGCTAGAGGAGTTCAAATTGAATCATCAACCATAGACCTGTGTATAGTGTATGCTGGCTCTTGGAAAACTTAATGGGGTGTACAACAGTATCAGTGTTAAAAGAACAAAAATAAACTTTCTTCCAACAACGCAACGAAACGTTCATACGAGCGATGTTCCAGCACATATATTTTTTGCGGGAAATTACTTGACCATTTTCAACACACAAAATTGTGGTTGGAGTTTTTTGTGTGTTTGTTTCAAAAACCAATAAAACGACGAATCTTTGACGTTTGTTTTATTTAGTTAACCTTGTTTTGTGTTTATCTTGGCCGTGGTCTTTATGTTTGCTTTGGTTTATTTTTGTGTTAGTTTTTCTTTGCCCGATGGTTATAATTGAGAGAATGGGGAATATCTATTGTTGTTGTTTTTGTTGCTATAGTGTAATGTTTGTATGCGATCCTGTGGTTTTTATTTTGCTTGGAGAAATGTTTTCTTTTTTTCTTTTGCTATTCTTGGTATTTACCTTGGTTTGAGCTCTAGGGGTCAGGAAGCAACAAAAACAAACAAATAGTTAAGGCATTCCACTTTTTTGTTTTTCTTACCACACACTGTGGGGAATTTCGAGGTGATTTTATAGGTTTTCGATAATATGTAAAAGCTATTTCTGTTTGGCATTGAATTGTTTTTGAAATATTTTAAAGAAAAGTTCAAGTTAAAAAGATAATCATAAAATGACGTACAAATGAAAAAAAAAAACATTACAAAAAATATCTATTTTCTTATAAATTATGAAAAACCGTACTATTTAACTGACAACTGTCAAAATTACTGTCATTTGAACAACTACTTTATCGTTGAATCATCATCCTTGTTTATTGGGCGCCATACATTTCTACTTCTCTAAACGCACCTTTAAGTTAAAAAAGGGAAATAAAAAGTGTCACTTATGTTTATATAGCATATCGATAGCGTTGGGCGCCATTTTCAATGAATTGGGAACATAAGTAAAAATCATTAAGTGATTTTACTAAGTTTTCCTTTTCACATCATACAACACATCCCCTATGATCCATGGAAGTAAAACAGTATTAAGAGTTTCTAAATTTTGGAATGAATTGTTAATATTGGGCGCCATTTTAAACGAAATCACAAAATCAGCCAACAATCTTCTTCTAGTCTAGAAAATTTAAGGAAACCCTTTCATTCTTTAAATCATGTTTTTAACGTTGGGTCCAATTTTATTGAAGGATAACATAAATGGAAGATAGGAAAAATAAAGTATTTCTACAATCCACTTGAACGTTGGGCGCCATTTTAATGAAACTATACAAAAAGTCACTGCTCGGAGATCATAAAATCTTTGCTTATACTCCAGATACTTACATCTTTGTACTTTCTGAAGTTAGATATTTAGAGAATCTAAAGAAATCCTCGAGTCTGCATTTGTATAGCTTATTAAGAACGTTTGTCACCATTTTGAATAAATCACAGAACTGAAAATCCTAAGGTTATTTTAATACGCCTTCCTTTTTACATCTAACTATACTAACATTTAGTAATCGTTTTTTGTATAATAAGCACACACTCAAGGGGAAGAGGAGAGAGGGTTTAAAAGGAGACGTCGGTGCACATTGGTTTTGAACTCCTTAATATTAGAATAGTCATTGCAAGACAGAGTGTCGTAAGGTATTCCACATTCGCGTAGTACGGTTAAAGAACGAATCTCTGTATTTGACTGTACGGCTGAAGTTGGACACGAGGGTATACTGATGAGCATTCCTAGAAGCGCGAGTATTGCGGTTGAACTGCTTAAAGGGAGGAATGCAGCTGGCTATTTCACTAGAGCATAAACCGTAAAAACAACGGTGAAAAAGGGTCAGACAAGAGACCTTACGACGATGTTCAAGCGAAGTAAATGAACTTATGATGATATTATCACCTATCAAATAAATGCTCTACGTTCAATACTACCCAAGAGGCTTAAGTAAGTTACAGCTTCACCAGCCCAGAGATGGGAGTTATACTCAAGCTTTGGACTTATACACATTGCATCGCCTAAGGAAACCTAAACACCTTGCGGCATTTTTGGCGAAATCGCGTATGTGATTGTTCCACAAGAGTTAGAAGAAGAGAGTATCAAGAATCTCCAAATTCTGCAGTGCACTGGTACGTTGGCTTCCCAGTGTCTCTCATTCTATAAGTCATCAATTGTATAACGTTAGGCGCCATTTTTATGAAGTAATAAAATTAATCAAAATCCTGAGTTTATTTTAGTTTTGCTTATCAACTTTTACAAAATATCTCGTAATTGAAATGGAAGTTAAAAAATATAAAGAATTTTTACAGCGCACTGTAACGTTGGGCGCCATTTTAAATGAAAATACAAAATCAGTCAAAAAGGCACGTAAGCTGTTACTATTTTTATCGTTTAATACCCTCTTCCTTGTAAAATCCCTGGAAAATACAAAGAACCCCTTTATTCTATAAATCACTTTTGTAATTTTTGTTGGGCGCCATTTTAATGAAGCAAAATTTAATTTGAAAAGAAAGAAAATAAATATAAATTTTTCTTTCTCATCATTAACTTATGTTTTTATTTTATTTTTCCAGTGAACAATAAATCCTATTATGTCCTTGCTGACAATACATATGCATTTATAGGATTTATAATTAAGTTCTTCCCAGAATAAAAATTTAACCTTCTCAGTTCGTCATAACCTACCTACATCAGCGTAATAAATTGAAACTTCAACCAAACTAAATACGTCATTAACATTGTTTCTTTTTGTTCGCCTTTTATAAACCTTCATACGTATACAACATTAGTGGCTTTTTGATGGCGTTCTTTTGAAAGCCAATTTCATTCTTAACTACTTCCTGTTTTTGACCTCAATAAAAATGTAACTTATTTTTTTTTTATTTTTTGTGCTTCTAGGAATTCACATGTGATGTCTCCGTTGAGGGTGGCAAATCATCACAACCTCTGCAATTTTCCTTTACCTTTTACGACTTAGATGGGCATCATGGGAAAATTACCAAGGACGACATCGTTGGCATTGTCTATACGATATACGAATCCATTGGCAAGTCAGTTGTGGTGCCACATTGTGGTAGTAAAACAATAAATGTTCGTCTCACTGTCTCACCGGAGGGTAAATCTAAGGCAGCTGCTGCTGCTGCTGCTGCCGCTGCCGCAGCTGCTGCCTCAGCAGCAGGAACAAAGTACAAGAAAGCAGTTGGCCATTCGACGAGAGATGGTAGTCAGCAAACTACACACGGGGGTGGTGGTGGTGGTCATTCGAGACGTCAGCATCGTTATAGACCAAGAAAATTGGTCAAAACTGATGACGAAGATGATGACAGTACAAGTGAAAAGGAAGCAGCGGTCAAAAAATCCTATAGTTCTAGCAAATCCAAGTGCTGTCAACAACTACAGCATCAACAGCTACAGCAAATCCAGCAGTCACAACCACAACAACCGCTCCAAGAAGTGGAAAGTAATGTGGATGTCAATTGTGGTGGACATGAAAATATCTATGAAAATATGTCGAATCTCAAAGAGGAATGCAAGGGATGCCTAACGCAACAGCAAAAGTCTGAATTGTACTTAAAGCAAGCATCGACGCGAGTGAAGATGCTTCGCAAGGCTCGAAAACAAAAGGTGAGAAATGTCAATGTTGTGTAAATTGTAAATTGATAACGGTTCATTGAGTCACAACAACAATTCACAGAGAGTTTATGAATTAGTTATAGCATCTGTTTCAAACAGAACAACTTACATCCAACGCCTTCTTTTTGACACAACATAAAAAACATTGCCGGTGTTCGTGCACCTGTCAAAAAAAAAACATCTGATAAATTGTTATTGTGAATCAATCTCAAAAAAAATGTATAGCTGTTGTGTTGATGTTTTTTGTGGAGATTTGTGTTCTGTTTTGTGAATTTTACTTTGAGTTTTTATTTACTTTTGTTATGTTTTTTGTTTTTATTTTATTTCATTTTATTTTGTTTTTATTTTGTATGTTATTTAGTACCAGGACCATTGTCATGAATCCCGTCAAAGAAGTCTTTCTGTTGGAAATGAATCGTGTTGGAAAATTCGACCGAATAATTCTTTAAAAACACTGTCACACCAACAACAACAACAACAACAACATAATCATCATCATCATCAGCAACATGAACATAACTCACCCCATAATCATCATCAACATCAACATCAAACAGACAACAATACACAAACTAGTAGTCCTGATCAGCTTCAGCTTCAGCATCAACATCATAACCAAAATCAGGAGCATCCAAGTCAGGATGTAGTTGATAGCATTGGGGTGTTGGTTGAAGGTGGTTGTAGTGCAGGCGGCGGAAGCGGTAGCGGTAGCGGTAACGGCAGCGGTGGTCATAATACTCAGGCTCAGGTTCAGGTTAATAACACATCAAACGCAGCATCAACAACAGCAGATTGCTGGAATAATGCATTGAATCGTAACGATTTGATTGATATCATTCGAGAGAGCATGGAAAAAAATCGACTGTGTTTTCAATCGAATAGGTAAGGATAATGTCGATGATGAAAGAGCGATATTCCTGTTTTTTTTTTTTTGTTTTTCTGTTTTCATTTATTTATTTTTCTTTCTATTTTATTTCCGTTTTTTTTTTTCAATCCATTTTTTCCTTGTTTATTTAATTATTTCTTTTATATTCTACTTTGTAGAGTCGTTTGCTTATTTTTTCTGTTCATTCATAGTTTTGCTAAATTGTCTGCTTGAATTGAAATCATAGAAGAATTTGTTTGTCTGTTAGAATAAAAGAAATTTTCTGACAGTACAGAAAAACGGTTCTTTATATGAGTATAATACATCAAAAGAGCCTTTCAAATGCTGAATTGCATAAAACTTGAACTTAACTTTAACCCCTACGACCCATGTAAACAAACCTTAATTGAGTTGAAATTAGCTTGGTTTGGCGGTATGGCTTTTATGTTTTTGCAAACGTCAAACTAGTGTCAAGCTTAGTTTATGTCAAAAGTTTGACGTCTGTAAATGACAGTCAGTTCACATAGTGAGTTTAGGACTCTTTTTAAAAGGATAGAAGAGCATATTAGTCATAAGAACAGAATGATATTGACATCTAAACGTCAATATCATCTGCTTGACATTCAGCTATAAAAGTTAATAAATCAGCATAGGCAGGGACAACTCTTAAATATATAACTCATTAGAATCGAAAGTATCAAAAACCACAAAATGAATTAAGAAAAAGACAAGATGTTAGCAGTAAATTTAAATTCACAAAGTTGTTAGCTGTCAAATTATTTTAAATGTCAATTTGCTTGATTTATAAGGAGAGAGATTGAATTTTTTTAAAGTTAGGTCCTTCAAAGTAGCATTAATCTTTCTATTAATTTAGTTTAACCTGACATCTTATATTTTAATGTAATTCTATGTTATACTCCTTTCTAAAAAAAAAAGAAACTTGAAGCAACTTCCATTTTGATTAACTTTTTATTTATTTTTATTTTTATTTTAGAAAACCCCAAGCAAATGTGAGCCCCATCCGCCATCGGCATCGTTCAAATACGGTATCGAAAATGCTCACAAGTTCGAACAACAACACCAACAATACTCCTATCAGCACCACCATCAACAACAACAACAACCACACCACTACCGATCCTACGGCAGTGGCAATCACCACGCATCATCATCATCAACAACAACTCGAAGTAAACAACCACAATCACCATCATCTTCAACCCCACATTCCTATCTACCATCAACAAATGGCCATTAATCCGGCCGTTTTAGCCGCCCAAAATGGCATCGTTCACAGTAAAATGAACCTTTGTGGCTATGATTCTTTTTTACATGCCACAATATGTAGCGGTGGTACTAGCCATTCACCGCCACCCCCAACAACAGGAACAACAACAGCAACCGGCTATCCTCACCATCAGCCGGTGGCAACTGTTCAGCCAATTATGACAACTTCGCCAAAAATCGATGCCAACAATCAAATCAAAACAAGTAAAATTCTACGCAACGGAGGTCATCATAGCAGTCAGCAAAATTCACCACAATTTCATGGTTACCATCGATTGCCGTCGGGGAGTCAGAGCGCTGCTAAACTCAACATTTCACTGCTGAATGCCATGAGTCCGAATTTATCGAGTCAGGAGAGATTCCATCAAACCATCGAACATGTTGAAAAATGGCTATCTGAACGTGATCGTAAGCTCCTGAAAAACGCTGCTGGAGGAGTCGATGAAAAATGCAAGAAGGACGTCAAGAACTATGATAATTTACTGTTTGCCAAACTAACGGAAAAACTTCAACAACAACAACAACAGCAACAAGAATCCTCAATGGGACGTAATGGTGGAAACAAGGAGAACATACGCCGGATGCATAATTCTCAAAATCACAACCTAAAAATGCACCATCATCGTCGTAGTCAATTGTCAGCTATTGTAGCGCCATCTACGGCCAAACCAACGTCCGGAAGCAGCGGCAGCAGCAGTACGGAGAAGTTACTCGACAACAGCAGCAGCAGCAAGTATGTGACGTTGATTCCAATCAATGGGGATCCTTTGGAATGTGAAAATTTACTTCATCTCACGTCAGATGAGGAATCTACCACAGTGCCACGTACACCATCTACATCTCCACCTCCACCTCAACTTCAACCTCAACCTGCAAATGCTGCTATTAGTGGTGGAGTAGGTGTTGGCGGGGGTGTTGATGAGGGTCGAAGTACGAGTAGTTCTTCTTCGTTAATACACCGGTACGTGCACGAGCACATTCACCATCATTATCATCACTTTGAAGATAAGGAGGAGTAATAGATTGCGTCATTGTGAGTGTGGGTCGACGGACGACGACGACGACGTTTCGAAAGTAGTAGGAGAAAACTATTTATTTTGACAGTTTTAGAAAGTTAAGTTTGACATAAGAGAGAGTATATGTACTGTACAGTTGCTGTTGCGGTTAAGTTGCTGCATCTAAACTGTACCTTAGCAGGTGGATGTGGGGGGTATTGGAAATAAACGGGTATTTGTATGCTTTTTGTATTGTGAATGTGAATGTGCTTATTGTGAAGTGGTTTAGAAGTATTTTGTGTCATTTTGTGGTAAAGTTTTTGTTGACATGTGTCAGATTTTTCTTTCACTCTTAAGTTTCTCTATATTTTTATGATGAAAATTGTTTCATAAAACTTATTATTTGTAGAAAAAGAAAATAAAAAACTTTTATAAAATGATGTATCAAATATTTGACGTATACCATAGCATGATACAAAAACTCACCACAGAAAAACGCAAGTGCTTATAATGACAGTTTGCTGTATTTAACCTTAAGAAACATACTAATTAAATAATAATTTATTTATCTATTTAAATATTTCTTTTTTTATGATGACAAATAGTTTTTAGTGTTTTTTTACCATTTTACTACTTTTTTATTTAAATTTAATCTTAAAATTTTTTAATAATTTTTTCTTTAAAATAAAAATTAAAACGTATAATACTCTTTTGACCATATTTTTTCTGTAAATTTAAGAATGTATTTGCTTTTTTATACCAACTACAAAATAAAACAATGTGTACAATGCAAGAAAAAACTAATAAACTTAATATTAATTTTTTTCATAATATTTAAATACCTATCTTCTAAATATATTTATATAAATGCATATCTAAGTGATTGGCCAAAAACAAAATAAAATGAAACAACAAAATACAATGCAAACCACTCCTGTGTTAAAGGCAACTTAAAAGTTTATAACTTTAAAACAAAACACCATAAAAATAAAAGAATAGAAGGACCAAATAATAATAAAAGAAAAACAAAAAATAACTTTAAAACTTCTGCTTCTGTAAAACTTAAGTCTTAACACAGGGATTTGAAACAAAAGTATTATAAATTTGTTAACAAAAATAACAACAAAAAAGAAAAAAACAAACAAACTTAAAAACATTTTCCTAGACTATTGGTATATAAATTGTGCCAACTTAATGCAGGAAAATTTATAATTATACATAAATAAAATAAAAATTATAAAATGTTAAATATAGAAAAAAGAAAAATTAACAAAAAAAAATAAATAAATATGAAAATATGTTGTGAATAAGAAGTTTATATATATGAATAGATATTTAATGTATATTATTATATGGTAGAAAATTTTATTTCATTACAAAAAAAAAAAAAAACAAAAATGATACGAACTAAATTAAAATTCTTATTTTCTTCTTCTTCTTCTTCATTTTATATAAGACAATAATGTTTATAACTTTTTGGTTTAATTTTTTAAAACAAACAAATGTTTTCTTAACATTATCTCTTTTTAATTTAATTGCAGTTTTTTATTTACTTATTTTATTGTTTGTTTTTATTTTAACGAAATGAAAAGAAAAAATACAAAACTTTTATTTACAACTTTTGCTATAGACATAACTCTGAAATAGTTAATTAATAATTTTGTGTTTAAATAAAAGACTGATTTCCAATTTACCAATATGAACAAAAATGTGTTTTTATTTGTAAGGAAGGAAATAAAAAGTACACCCAGGCGTATACGCGCTCTTTTTGCATCGAACTGATAAAGGAATTTTTCAGTAAGAGGCTTCATTTTAAATAGAACCCTGTTGGGGCATCTGTCACTTTTAAGACTGTAGTCATTTGGCATTTGGCAATGAAAAATACAGTATTACTAAAAATGCAACAATACATGTTTTACTAACCGTTAAAGTTTTTTTAAATTCACTACGAAAATGGAAAACATTTTGTCATCACAGTTAACAAAACTAAAAAAACTTTTGGGTCATCGTGTCGTAAAGAGCCTTCTCGATCTTTATAAGCGAAACTGTAAGAAATGAGAACATTTTAACTGTTGTCTGGACACGTTACTGATCTTAAAGATTTAAACCGTGTACGTCGTTCAAGAACAAAGTAGGATAATTCTGATTAAGCCCGCTCGCCGTGTTAACAAAAACCTAGGTTTTCTCGAATCAAGGCATCTCAAAAGCGATATCAAATGTTTTTGCATAAAGAGTTAGGTCTTTATGATAACCACAGTTGTCTTGCACGTTGTCAAGATGGGGATCAGCTAAGGTCAGGTTGAATTGCTGAAGATTCCTACTCCTTAATAGTAGCAAGCCTTAGCAATGCAATTTGACCACAGATAGGTTAGGTTAGGTTAACGTGGCTGCGGATGAAAATCCACACACTTAGGCCAAGAAAAAGACCCATTGTGATACCACATGAATCTAGAGAATTAGCAATTTTATAAAGCGAAGAAGATATTTGATATCCTTTTTAGCTAGTTCACTGGGATTATCAAAAGAGTAGTCCCCCAGATGAAGTTTGCGTCTGAGTGAAAGAGCAGGGCAAGTGCAGAGGAGATGAGAGATTGTTTCCTCTTCTTCTTCGCCCATACAGCTCCTACAGAAGTCTCTTGAGGCTACACCAAGTCGTATTGCGTGTCTGCCTATAAGACAGTGTCCCGTAAGGGCACCTATTAGGGAGCTAATATGAAGTCTGCTTTGAGATAACAAGTCTTTAGAGCGCTTTAGGTCCAGTGAAGGCCATATGAGTTTTGTGGCTGCGCTTGTTGGTAAGTTGTGCAGTATGTGACTTTCTCTAGTGCAGTCCACCATACTGCAACCCCGTACATAAATACTGGTCGGATGACCGATGTGTATAGCCAGTAGGTTATGCGAGGTTAAAAACCCCATTTGCTTCCTATAGCTTTCTTGCAAAGGAAAAGAGCTGCTGTAGCTTTTTTAACTCTTTCCTGTATATTAGATTTCCAACTTAATTTTTTGTCCAATATCAGAAGAAGGCATTTGGCTTCATTGGTAAAAATTAGTGGTATACCTCTTATTGAAGGAGGTACAATTACTGGGATCTTGTATTTCCGTGTGAAAAGGACGAGGTCTGTTGACCATATTTACGGGGTCCTTAATTTCAGTGGTGGTGTGAGCGTCTAACATAATTCGTGCCGAAGAATGAAAGGCTGGGGGGCGAACCAGTCGCTAACGAGCTCATTCGGTGCCTTGGCAGAGTCCACTTATCTTCTGCCTTACCCCGGTATATCGACTCTGCAGGGGTTGACCTCTTTTTTCGGGAGGAATTCATGAGAGAGACGCCCAGGATAAAATAAAGTACCAGAAGGTTGTTGATGAATACAACAACTTTTTGGCCAGCCGAAAAAAGGCTGTGAAGCGAAACAGATCTCAGGTAGAGATCTGCCCGTCTCAGAAAAAGAGCAAGCTTGACGACCGGAAAAAGCCAGTCAAAGCACCATCTTCTGGAGCAGCGAAACTGCTTACTCTTAGTGAGGTTGTCAGGGATGACCTCCACGTAGCAGTTGTGGATGAGCTCTCCACAAACAGCAAAGGTATGCTGAACGTGTGGAACTCTATCGAGGGCAAGCTCTGTGAGATGGTGTTTTCATACACTATATCAAACAGTGAGGGCCCCTACCCTAGTTTAGACTCTGGCAAGATGCTCAGGGGGTATATGTATGTTATAAGCGGAGTCGAAATCCCCAGCGAATTGCCGGGCCCCAGCTCTGCAGCTGAAAATAATTAAAAAACGCACTGAAGGTCATCCAGATTAATCTGAAGCACTCTAAGTGCTTCGACATTGGCGTTAGAGCTAAACGTAGCTCATGTGGAACTAGTCAATTCCGTTATAACCAGAGAAGATATTTTGTGGGCCATCAATACTTTTTCTCCATGTAAATCCCCAGGTATGGCTGGTATACTGCCAGTTATGCTTCAAAAGTTGCATGATGTGGCAGCTCCATGGCTGGAACTCTCCTTCTGTGCCCATGGCGTGGAGACAGGTCAAAGTAGTTTTTATCCCGAAAGTGGGTAGGCGAGGTCACGAATCCGCGAAGGATTTAAGACCAATAAGCTTAACATCTTTTGTGCTTAAAACCTTGGAGGGCATTCTTGATTACCATATTAGAGAAATCCTAGTTTGGTGACCTCTCAAAAGCTCTCAGCATGCTTATCTTATGGGCAAAAATACGGAGACTGCCTTGCATGAGATAGTGCGTACTTTAGAACAAACAATCCATTATAAAGAATTTACTCTTACCACCTTCCTAGATATAGAAGGTGCTTTTAACAACGTCTTTAACGAATCCATAGAAGAATCGCTAGTTTAGTTCGGTGTAGAAGACTCCAATAGAGAATGGATTATTTCCATGCTCAGTGGTAGGAAGATTCGAGCCACTCTAGGCAACAAAACACGTGAGGAGAGGAACACCCAGGGTGGTGTTCTTACGCCTCTTCTATGGTTTCTGGTCATGGATACAATTCTCGTTAAATTAGAGAGATGTGGAGTAAAGGCGGTAGCCTACGCGGATGATTTGGTGCTATTGGTGTCAGGAAAGTACACCTCTGTGATTAGTGGAATCACGGTGTCAGCTTTGAAGAAAGTTAGCAGCTGGGCCATGAGTTGTTTACCAAAGTAAAACTGAACTGTTGCTATTTACCACCAAAACTTAAGTACCGCCCTTCACGCTACCTCGACTCAACGGTCAAATCCTATCATTATCTTCCAGTGCAAAATATTTGGGAGTTATACTCGACCCTAAAATAAACTGGAAACTAAATATTGAAGTACTGGTTAAGAAGGCCTGTGTTGCCTTCTACGACTCCAGCAAAACTTTTTGCAAAAAGTGGGGACTTCAGTTGAAGATGATTTTATGCACATACACAGCCATAGTGCGTCCAATCTTAACATATGGTTCGATTGTGTGGTGGCCTGCACTTAGCAAAGCCTATAATATTGATAAGCTTAAGAAGGTTCAGATACCAGCTTGCGTGGGCACCACAGGGGCCATGCGTGCTTGCCCAGGGTTTTAAGGTTATTTTCCCATGCAGAGAAAATGTTGAGGATGACATCGGGTCGATAGGTTTCGACACAACCATCTTTACAGACGGCTCAAAGATGGAGTGCGGAGTTGGTTCTGGGATCTTTTCTGAGTCCCTAAATATAGCTAAACCCTTAAGGCTTCCTGTCTTCGATAGCGTGTTTCAGGCTGAACTGCTGGAAATAAGGGAGGCATGTAAGATACTTAAACAAAGCCCAAACCAAAATCGAAATGCGGCTTTCTTTACAGATAGTCAGACAGCTGTTATAGCCATTTACTCGGCCACATCCTCATCTAAATTGGTCCAGCAATGTCGCGATGAGCTTGACAGCCTGAATATTAACCTCGGTGTCACCCTGATCTGGGTTCCGGGCCATAATGGTATCGTGGGAAATGAACGGGCTGACGAGCTAGCCAGGCAAGGATCGGCCTTTCATAGTTCACTTGCGGAAATGGTTAACATTCCTCTTGGTGCTATGAAGGGTAAAATCTTTTCTATCCAATCCACCAAACTGAAACAAACCGAAGGTGGAGCAATTTACCCAACTGCATTATATCTAGGAAGATATGGCCCACCTATAACAAAACCCGTACAAACGATCTTCTATGCAGGCCAAGGCAAGACATAACCAGGATAATAGAATATATCCCAGGAAGAATCTTTAGGGCAAGTAATATAAGGTCATGAAAATTATTTGCCTTAAAACATGCTGATTGGAACGAACCAGATGGCGTACAAAAATGGCGGATTATCTTTTGTAGCAATAAAACAAAAGTAAATTTGTTTTTATCGGTTTCTGGGCTCAATTAAAGGCGACCAAAAGGTAGTAACTACCACCTCCGATATACACCGAAAATTATATTAAACACAGAGGAGGGGATATAATGGTGTGGGCTGTTTTTCCTGGTACGTTGTAGGTCCTATATTCCGTTTGAATAACATGTTACCGTTACCAGGACAACAATCCTAAACATACCCCAGGTCTTGTGAAAGATTGGTTTCTAGAGAAAAAAGTATCCGTTGAGCCATGGCCAAGTCAATAACCTGATCTCAATTCTATTGAGAACTTGTGGAAAGAGCTTAAGCGTTAGTTACAGTCCTGTGTGAATTAGGGCCTCACCCAACAAACTTCTCCATCTAGCTCGGTCCCTAGCTAGATGTCTCCAATTTCGAATTCCAAGTTGGGTGAGGTCACCTTCCACTTGTGCGCGCCACCTGATCCACGGTCTTCCTCTACTGCGCTGCCCTGTGGGTGTGGATTCGAAGACTTTCCGGTCCGGAGCATTGGTTTCCATGCGCTCCACGTGACCCAGCCATCTTAGTCGTTGGACTTTTACTCTTCTGGCTAAGTCTATGTCGCTGTACAGCCCATACAGCTCGTCGTTCCATCTTCTTCTCCACTCCCCTTTAATGCATATGGGACCGTGGATCACACGAAGAATTTTTATCTCGAACCGACCCAAGGTGCTTTCATCCGTTTTTGTCATAATCCATGCTTCTGCACTGTATAGCAGGGCGAGGATGATAAGGTCTTATATAGCGACACTTTGGTCCCTCGAGAAATTACTTTACCACTCAATTGCTTTCTTAATCCAAAGAAACAGCGGTAAGCAAGAGTTGTACTGCGTTTGATCTCAGCGCTGGAGTTGTTTTCTGCGTTTGCAGCGGAGCCTAGGTAGACGAAGTCCTTGACTAACTCAAAGTTACGTCTGTCGATGGTGACGACAGGATATATTTTGTTTTGCCCTCATTAACCGTTAAACCCATTTTCGCCACCTCTCCCTCAATACTCACAAAAGCCCCATTGACATCACGCTGAGTTCTTCCGATTATGTCAATGTCTACAGCATATGCTAGTAATTGGACAGACTTTTGTAAGATAGTGCCTCTAGCGTTGACGCGTGAGCTCTGCACTATTCATTCAAGCACGATGTTAAAAAAAAATCGCATGTCAGCGCATCACCTTGTCTAAAACCATTTTTGACAACGAAAGGTCCTGTTAAGTTTGGCAGAGATGCCAAAACTAGTCATGGCTCTATACAGCTCGTCCCTGTAGATGTTGTCGTATGCGGCCTTGGAATCGATGAAAAAATGATGGGTGTCAATTTGGTGTTCTTGGGTTTTTTCCAGGATCTGCCGTTATGTGAACATTTCATCGACTGTGGACTTTCCTGGTCTAAAACCACACCGATAAGGACCTATCAGGTTGATGACGATGGACTTTAGACGTTCGCATATCACGGCAGAGAAGATTGTATAGGCGATGTTAAGTAGACTGATTCCTCTAAAGTTGGTGTAGTTTAGAGGGTCTCATTTTTTCAGGATCGGGCAAACAATACTGAATTTATATTCATCGGGCATGCTTTCTTTCGACCATATTTTCTATGTTGAATTGATCATCCTGCCTGACAGCGGAATTCAGTTTGTCGCCGCCGCTGCAAAAGTGGTCCTTCCATATCCTCAGCATTGACTGCGGTTTCACTATGATGTTTCCACTTTCGTCTTTGCAGCCTTCGGTTCTAGGTCTATGTACTTGTGAATTTCGTTTAACCTGTTCATAAGACTTTCGAACTTCATTTGTGCTTTTAAACCTCTCAACCTCTCTTTTTCCCTCTGGGAAGTCAGCGATTTGACGATCTCTTGGGATTGTAGCCGTTCGACATTGTACCTTCTCCCAGCACCTCCCGCCTTTTTGTTCGAGTCGATGTTAGCTCCTCATCCATGATGCTGGAAGTATGTCTAGCGTCGATCGCAATATGGTCAATCTGGTCAATCTGGTTGAAGGTAGATTGATCTGGAGAAGTCCAAGTTCCTTTCTGGTTGTTGAGGTGTGGAAAACGCGTACTATCTACCATGACGTTTCACCCTGCAGCAAAATCTATAAGCGTGAATCCGTTGTTGGAAGTGTTGTTGTGCAGGCTGTCTTTCCCGATTATTACACCAAAGATGTCTTCTCTTCCTAGCTTGGCATTAAAATCTCCTAAGACAATTTTAATGTCATAGCCAGGGCACTGCTCATAAGTCTTGTCCAAGAGCTCGAAGAATAAGTCTTTGGTGTCTTCATCTTTCTCCTCTATTGGGGAAATGCGCGCATATGAGGCTTATGTTGACGAATTTAGCCTTGATGCGGATTGTCGTAATGCGCTCGCTCACATTGTTGAATCTCAAGACTTTTTTCCTGAGTCTAGTTCCAACAACAAATCCACACCCAAATAGACGCTGCCTTTGTTCTCGGTAGCAATCGCCGTAGTATATATCGCAGTCTTTTAGTTTGCGTTTGCCCGGTCCATCCCATCGTACTTCTGTGATGGTGGTAATATCTGCCTTGCAGCAGTTTACGACTTCCGCTAGTTGCTCGGCTGCACGTGGTCTGTTAAGGGACCTAACATTTCATGTACAGATCCGAAGTTCGTTGTCCTCATTTCGTTTGCGTGGGTTGTCAACAGTGAATCCGTCCGTATCCGAGGCTTGTTGGTGGTTCGAAACCAAGACATCAAACCATGTTCAAAAACTGATATGTGGCTACGAAACAACTCTAAAACTTTGTTACAAACTAGTTTTTCAAATAATTTTGGTAATGCATAAATTTCAGATATTGGTCCATTATTAGTGATTTTCTGCGCCGAACTCAATTTAAAAATTAGTGACACATATTTTTCCAGGTATTCAAAAGTTTGGCTGCACTATTTTTCAAAAGACTATCAGGAATACCAATGGGCCCTTCATCTTTACTAGGATCTAATTCAGATAGATAGTCTTCAACTTCTAAACGACTAAGGTTAACCGAGCCTATTTTGACAATTCTATTTATCAAAGGCAACTTCTGGATGGAAGGAACATGGTTGTTGATTAGCCTCTCTATCCTCAACGTACCACTGTTGGTTTTTTTTTTGTTTGGGCTTCACATATTTCGTTACCAAGCTTTGATATTATTGATATTTTATGGCCAGCACTTTACGATTTTGCGGTGAACCAAGTTTATTTTCAACAATACGGCTCGACATACCACACAAGCAACAAAACATTTTTGGAAGAAAAGTTTTCTTAAAAGCAAGTTTATTGGCCACAGAAATCTTGTGATTCAAAACCTTTTGACTTTATTCTTAGAAATGAAGGGATCTTCCATAGATCTTTCCATTGTTAATGGCAAACTTCCTTCTTTACAATGAAATTCTACTTTTTTTCAATAGAAGACTCCTAATTGAAAAACCATGGATTTTAATAAATTTAAACCCTTTTCTTTCATGCATCGTACTATCTAGATAAAGGGGAAGGACACTTTTTGTTGGGGTGCTAAAGCTTAAAAATTTGAATACTTGTAATGCAATTTATTTCTTCCGACTGATTGGTCCTAAACAAGAAAAGCAACTCTTAGTGATGGAACATTCTTAAATTCATCCAGTTTTTAGTGCATCACCATGTGGGACCAGACTGCATCTCTACCCTCTTCTATTTATACCTTCCCTACATCCTTGAAAGCACAATGAATCCATTCATGTATAGGTACAACATCCCCTATTCTAATATTTCCTAACCTATGTGCTTCATTTTGAAGTAGATTTTTTTGTTTTGTTTTCAAATTCTTCATCTTTTACAAGTTTATGAAAGGGAAATACAAATTATGCCATGAGCCCCTAGTAAAACTAAACTTTCAAGTGATGCAGGTGGGGTTATTACACTTTTTTAATTAGAGGCAAATTGGACTTTCCTAGTGAGTTGACTTCATGATTGTTATCAGCTATGCTCTTGTGGAACATTTCATAAGTTTATATTATTTTCGTTTTGTGATTTTTTAAAATATAAAGAATATTCAGACAGATAGAAGATATGCAGCATGTTGCAAGCATTCCTTTATGTTTCTCTACTCCACTTACACTAGAATCAAGTACAATACTTTTTTCAAAAAATTTGGAACTCATCCAGAATAAAAACAATGCAGGGAAAATGTTGTTGCTTATTTTCAAAACCATATTTTTGGACATTCGAAGAATCCCTTTTTCCCTGTTTCTAGAGTTCATAAATTACATTCAAATCAGTCGTTGTTTTCTAAAATATATCAGCGGGAGTTATGCATGTATGCATGTGCATTTAAAAAAAGCTCATTTACTCTCTTAAATCTTTTGGACGCCGCCGGGGTTTGCAGTTTTCGAGTGTATTTTTAGGCAAAGTACAAGAAAGAGAAATCAATTTCGCTTGAGCTATTCTAAATTTAATCATTGGGGGATTTTGAATTGTGTAGTCTACAGTTTATGGTTAACTCATCTCAATAATTAAGAAAATCTCACAGTTTTGCTCATCTCATTGTCTTCGAAAGATACGATACGAGTTCGATAGTTTCTTTTGTTTTAGAAAATAGAATTGATTTCATTAACTTGTCGTCGTCGTTGTCGAGCCGGTTGTTGGTCGTTAGTGTTTTTCGATTACGCAAAAATTTGTTTAAGAAAAAACTAATTTTCCTTAAAAAAAAAAATTAATTGAAATTATGACAAATCCAACACATTGTCCAATTTGTAGGACAGCGGCAACACTTAAATGTGCTGGTTGTAAAAGTGTAGTTTATTGTGGGAAAGAACATCAGAAAATTCATTGGAAAAAAGGTCACAAGGCCGAATGTAAATGTTACGAGGTGATAAATTATTAACATAATTTTAATGCATATTTTGTGTGTTTCAATATTACTATTTGTGTCAAATGAAAAGGTACTGATAAATTTTCAAATGTCAAGTTCTTTATCCCACTAATTCCAATGATAAATTGATTGACACGAAACAAAAATGGCGACTCATCAGACTGACATTTCTAAAGTTCAATAAAAACAATTTACTTCAAGTTTATTTGCATTACATACCTCAAGAGTGCAATTTATTTTTAATCGATTATAGTGTGTTTGGTTATTTTTATGCAATGGCACGTGCTTAAGGTGATTGGACTTTAATTTATAAAAATAGACAGAGAAAAAGAGAGATAAGGAGAGAAGCATAAACAAAGGGAACTGTTATGTTTTATGTCATTTTGATAAGAGCGCGCAATTTATTGATACTTTCTTTTGTTTTTATTTTAGATGTGATTTTCTTAATTTGACATTAAATGAATTCAACTTCTCTTTTAGTTTAAAAAGTCTTACATTTAATAAGAATATCTTGCCGGTTAATAAACCACCTGTCAAGGCAGGAAATTGACATTTTGCAATTGTATAGTGTATTCAGGACTGTCATTCAAAGAACATGATGTGTTCTATGAATCAATACGTTTTTGATTCGTATCTGTCAAAATTTCATCTTCATAATTTTCATTGTTTTATTGGGAACTGATACATTTTTATTTTAATGAATATATTCACCATTTTTCAGTTTACTTAATCAAAAATTTGTTTGTTTATTAGAAGATCAAATAAAAACAAATTTGATTTAACTTTCGACTTTTACTTGTTCCACTGAACAGACATAAATTGATCCCAATGATGATGATGATTCCAATCGAAACCCCGATCTATCTATATGCTATAAATGGCGTGGTTCCCATATCGAATTCATATTGACGTTTCTACTTTGTATCTCGTTGCTATTCAACTTTAAAAAAAACATGTTTAAAACATTCTCATTTTATTGTTAATGGCTGAAACACAAACACGCTTCAACTTCGGCTTCGCTTGACGTTTACGAGTTCAGCCATAGGAAGTCAATGCATGCTATCATAATGGAGCTAAAACCTCACGTTCCGTTTGACAATGGTAATGAAAATAACGTAAAGTAACGCAATGTGACTCCAAACGGAAGCTCTAGTTTAATTATCTGAACATTTACTTTGTCTGACAGCTCAACAGCTGTAAAAAAATTTCAACAAACAAAATATTTGCTCTTTGGAGGGATGAAATAATAGAAATGTCATTCAAAGCAACCTCGAAGCAGGCCCAGCGTAACGCACACGAAGCCGAAGCTGAAGGGTGTTTGTGATTCAGCCATAAATGTTTTAGGAGAAAGATAAATAAATCATGACATTTGAAAGTACAGAGCGTAAAAATAAATTGTTTACTTATTTATGACAAAATAAACTGTCATCAAACTGTTTGCACTGTTGGCAATATTAAACATCTTGTTTGAAGTTTCAGTTACCTATTATATGAAATACCGTGATTACTGAATCACAAACACGCTTCAACTTCGGCTTCACCTGACGTTTACGAGTTCAGCAATAGGAATTCAATGCATGCTATCACAATGGAGCTTCGACCTCACGTTTCGTTTGACAATCGTAAGAAAAAGAACGTAATGTTACGTAATGTGACTCCAAAACGAAGCTCTAGTTCAATTATCTAAACATTTACTTTGTCTGACAGCTCAACAGCTGTAAAAAAAAGTCAACATACAAAATATTTACTCTTTGGAGGGATGAAATAATAGAAATGTCATTCAAAGCAACCTCGAAGCAGGCCCAACGTAACGCAGACGAAGCCGAAGCTGAAGCATGTTTCTGATTCAGCCATAAGTTTGCGTCCATACTCTGCCGATCAAAAAAACTAATAACATAGTTTTAGTAAGTTTGAATGTATTTTGCATATTTTTTGACACTTTCATAGATTGCGTTTTAGCCCCTTGTACAAATTATTTTACGTTGCACTACGTTAAGAGTATTTCACTGTTACGTTTATAACGATGCCTTAGAGCGTTACACATTAACTGTGGAAAAGTAGGAACGGTAAAACGCACTTTTTAACAGAATAAAATCACTAATGTTTAGGGCAAGGTGACGTTACAACACGCTGGTAAAATGCCATATCATTTAGTCAGCCATTCATCACGTAAGTCTTGTTTTAATACATTTTTTAAACAATAATCGAGTGAACTTCAAATTTGGTTACTTTTTTTAAACTGTAATTTCACATTTACTGAACAATTTTTACACATGTCAAGATTTGAACGCACTGCAATACTTTAACAATGGCCGGTGGTTTTAATTGAACGTGTGCGCAATAACGCAGCTTATGTTGTCCTTCAAATGGTCAATCCGTTTAGGCTTATCGGCGTACACTAGATACTTCTCATATCTGAACAGAAAAAGGCAAGCGGCTTAAAATCAGCAGTTCTTGGGGGCAAATCTAGCGTTCGTAACGTAAAGCTATTTGGTTACCAAAGTTTTTTCTTCAATGAATCAATTGGGACACGACCAAATAATAGGGGAAAAGTCAGTAATGATAGCGAACGAAACATAAAGCACACCAAACAATTAGTTCTTGTAGATTGTAGGGTGTCTTAGCATACACTTGAGAAGTATCATCCGGCAGTTTGACAGTTTGGTTATCCTATCACGATTTAGAAAATAAATTTGCACAATTTTCAAGTCTTCTTCATCAGTCTATCCGCATGTTGAAATGTCAAAGAACTAACTAACTAAAAATAAATCACTTGACAGCTGACAAAATGGCTGGTATTTAAAAAAGCGTTGGCAACTTAAGGTCTATTCCATTAAAAAATTTGACAATGTTGACTTTTGAAGTCTGAAAGTCTTGTTTTCCTTTGGCTTAAGTTAAGTTTTATTTTTTGATTATTATGTGAAAGCTAATAGTTTTTAATTTAACACTGATTTTAAACTTAGAATTATACAAAAGAACTGGCTTAACTTCTCCTTAGTATTAAAGCGCACCATTTGTATGTTATAAAGAACTGACCCTAAACGACAACAATTTATTTAACATCGATATGACATCTTAAGCTCTTTAAAGAAGTGTTTGGAATTTATAACATTTTCCATTTTAACCCACCCACCATCAGGTTGCAACAAACGATGTACTTGGTCGACATTTGATAGCAACGCGTGACATCAAACGGGGTGAAATAATTCTACGGGAGCAACCTTTCATCTATGGCCCCAAAGTTGCTTGCCACCCACTTTGTCTCGGTTGTCATCGTCAACTTTCTGCCCCTCCACCGGGTGAGAAGAACTTCTATAAATGCAGTAAATGTTCGTGGCCATTGTGTGGAGCACAATGTGAGAAATCACCTCACCACCTTGAAGAATGTCAATTGATGGCTGAAAAGAAGTTTGGTTGCAAAATTGACTACAGCAAGGAACCGAAGAAGGAGTCGGCTTATTGTGTAATTTTGCCCTTAAGGTGTATTCTGATGAAATTGAAGAAACCCGATGCGTATAAGAGACTGATGGAATTGGAAGATCATCTCAATGAACGTCTCGAAACACCGTACTACAATGTTCTCAGGGCTAATCTGGTGACTTTCATTAAGACTTGTCTCGGTTTTAAGGAACTCGATGAAAATGAAATTCTTCGTATTGCTGCAACTTTGGATACGAATGCCTTTGAAATTCGACAACCTTCGAGGCAGGTTAAAGTTCGGGGACTTTATCCAAAAGCTGCAATGATTTCGCATGATTGCATCTCGAATGCTCGTCATGCTTTCGATGATAACATGCAGATTGTATTCTTGGCCAAAACTCAGATAAAAAAGGGAGACATCATAGCCACATCGTATACTCAACCCTTGAAGAGTACCATTTTGAGAAGACTTCATCTGAAGCAGGCTAAGTGTTTCGATTGCTCGTGTCAGCGATGTGTTGATCCATGGGAGATGGACACTTTTGCTGGAGCAATCTTGTGCTCGAAATGTAAAGTTGGAAAGGTAAGTATTGGCGTTAGTATTTAGTATTTCATCTATAAGGATCTCGACTTTAAGATTGTTTCGACAAACCCATTGGACAATGAAGCTGTTTGGAGATGTCTGCTTTGTCCTCACGAAATCACAGCCAAACAAATTATTTGGGGAAATAATGCCATGATGAAGGAAATCGAATCGTTGGACAAAACTTCACCAAAACAATTCGAGGAGTTCATCTATCGCTATCGGGAGACGTTGCATGAAAAAAATACTCATGTCTTGCAAGTAAAGTATGCCCTCACTCAACTTTATGGAAATGTGCCTGGATTTTATTTACACGGTAAGTTTTTTTCCCTAACAGTTAATCAATTTGTTATTTTTTAATACTCAATGTTTTCGAAAACAACAGAATTATGTGATGCAGCTGTGAAACGAAAATTGGAACTTTGTCAAGAACTTCTAGAAATTGCTGATATATTCGATCCTGGATGGAGTATTTTCCGTGGGAATTTATTGCTCGATATGCAAGAAGTTATGGTTATTCAAGCAAAGAGGGACTATGCCAATGATTTGCTAACAATTTCTGGAACTCAGGTGAGGATTTTGAAAGATGTTATTGGAATTAAAAACAAAATTTTGTCTTTTTTTAAAATAGGAAAAACTTCAAGAAGCAATGGAAATGTTAAAAGAAGCTGTTGAAATATTGAAATTTGAGCCTGAGATGAAAGAACTTCTACAAAAGAAAACAGAAGCTTTGAGTAGAGACCTTGAAATGGATTAAGTTAAGAACAATAACATGGATACTGGAAGAACCGAATCTGTTGTGTTCTTATGATTTTTATACTAAAAGAATGGTTTTGAATAAAATAAGTTTTTGCATCACAAATACTCTAACGAAATTGTATATCGCAAACAAGTGTTCTAAGAAGCTTTCAGCATTTCTTCAACTGAAGCTAATGAACAAAATAGTACAACGTTAATAACTCAAATATTTTGTTCATACAATTTATGAGAAAAGATCGTAAAACTAATTCTTTGACACATTTTTGAAGTTTGAAAAATTGACACTTAAGCATTTTAGAAAAGTTAAAGCCACTCCTATCACTTTGAAACTTTTGAATACTTTGTTTCAACAAAAAGAATACAACTTACTGTTTTTATAAATAATTCTTAACATTTATTTAAGCTTTTTTGTTTATAACTAAAATCTATATCTTAAGCCAGCATGAGCACTGTTGTCGTTATATTTGAAATTCCTAGATGCTCCAGCATAAGCCTCTAAGTTCTTACTTAGTTGACGATTGTAATCCACGCTTGCACTGGAACCACCTTGGCGACTGTGTTCAAAGGTACCGGTCACTGAACCTTGAGGTGATCTAGCTTTTCTCACAAGAACAACATCCTCAGCTACTGGTACGAAATCACCATAGACCTTTGTAAAGTATTTGGTTAGGAACTTAATGTAGGAGACAAAATTTGTTTTTCTTAAACTTACCCATTGAGTTTCAACGTCATGAACGGTTTCACTTTCACCTGGAAGTGTGAATCCCAAAGTGACAGCCAAAAGACCCAAGAAAATCAAGCTTTTGAGAGACATTTTTTTAAATGTTGTTTGAATATTCACGCTTTGTAATATTAAAAGGGAAGGAATGCTATTGATAGACTGAATAATTTATTGAGGAATCGGATTGTTTTTATAGCAAAATGAAGTTGAAACAGCTAAACGTTTTGAGCTGGTGGTGGTTTACTTCTGATAAGAGATGCTTTCTATTTTGAAAGTACTTCCCCGTGAATTTCTCTGGAGAATTTTTTGTATGAAAATTTAAAGGCTAGTTAAATATTATTTTTTGTTATCTGATGCAAAACCCCAAAAAATTTGTGCATAGTAAATTCGGTCAAAAACGCTTGATTTTGAATAAAAATAATTGAATTATTTTTGATAAACCTTAAACTAATACACCTTTGTTACATTTAAAATAGGAATAATATTCACACTTATTTTTTAGAACAATTGACTCGACAGTTTTATTAAAAAAAAATTTAAAACGTACAAAAATATAGGGTGCTACAAAAAGAGCTTTTAATTTTATTAGTTGTTTTGTAGTGAATTTTTACAAATTCAATGGTTTGTTGAAGCAGCTACGTTCCATAGCTTAGTTTTTACTGATCAGATGTCAAAAAATGGCAGCTTCAAAACTGACACATGTCTAAATAGCGATGGCGTGACATGTAGATACTCATTTATGTCTCTAATATCTTAAAAACAAAGAAAGATTTTGATTTAAATATTTTTCATCTTATTTATAAATACTAAGCTAAAGAGTTTGTTTCGTTGCTTGTTTGCTTGTTTGAACGCGCTTATCTTAGGAATTACTGGTCCCATTTTAAAAATTCTTTCTGTGTTTTATAGCCCATTTATTGAGGAAGGCTGTTAGCTATTATTACATCTAAGACTAATATGAACTGAGAACCAATTAAGAATGTTTGAAATAAGGGGATATTTTCAGTTTTGAGAGCGTCAGCTTCGTTCGCTGCGAAAACGGTTAAGGTGTTGATAAAATAATGTATGGCAGAATTGTTCTCTTTTAATAGTTTTAAGAAAAATATTGCAATATTATATGCCCACCTTTTTAAGTTGGCTCACTTTAACCGTTTTTTTAACGTCGCCTGGAAAGCTAGTATAAGATATTGTTATTATTTGGTAATTTGTTTTTTGAAAAATTCAATCAAAAGTTTAAAAAAAAATACATTTTACAACCACGGCAAATTTCACGGTGACATGACGCAGCGTTTAAATGACGCAAGTGTGCAACGCCACGGCGGAGCGCGCCGCTTAATGGCTGAAACACAAACACGCTTCAGCTTCGTCTGAGTTACATTGGGCCTGCTTCGAGGTTGTTTTGAATGACACTTCCAATATGACATTTCTAAAATGGCACTTCTATCATTAGCAACTGTTATTTTTTCCCAAAATATAAAAAAATTAGTTTTAATATCGAACAAATTGAATTTATCACGGAAGTAGCTTACACAGCCTATAATAACCAATGATAATCCCTCCAAAAGCAAATGTATTTTGTTTGTTGACTTTTTTACAGCTGTCGAGCTGTCAGACAAATCAAATGTTCAGCAAAATTTGAACTATAGAGCTTCTGTTTGGATTCAAATTACGTAACTTCCTTACGGTTATTTCCTTACGATTGTCAAATAAAACGTGAAGTCGAAGCTTCATTGTGATAGCAATAGCATGCATTGAATTAGTATGGCTTAACTCGTAAACGTCAGCCGAAGCTGAAGTCATAAGGCTTTCAAAAACGGACAAAACTAATGATTATGCCAGTATATTAAGGTTTTCTCAATATAATGTTTTAAAGAGTAGTATTAAAATACTTTAACAATGTGATTGTGATACCATTTAGCTAGAATTTCATATTTTTCTCGGATGCCAACCCAACATCAGATTTTTTTATGTGTGGTACTTAGTCTTTCGTTCATTTTAATTGAAAAACTTTCCTATCGTTTCTGAGGATCAAACCTTGACCAAGCAAGTGGCTTACGAAGCCAGCTGGCTGATTGAAGAAAGGTATATAGTGATGGAAAGAGTAATAGAACCAAGCTTTGTGTTCATTTTTTTTACACATAGAAAGTTATTTGTAAAGAGTTGGAAAATTACCGCTTTTTGTTAAATTAGGTTTAGGCTAGGGGATTGTGATGGCCATTCCATAACATTTTTTTTGTTTTGTTTTAAGTATTGTTAAGCCTATTTTGAAGGTTGCTTCGGGTCATTATCCTGCATGAACTCTCATTTGATTGGCACCTTATCCTTGATCCTAAATATTGGGCCAACACCAGAATTGAAAAGTATCCCCAAATCATTATGTTCCCAACACCGTGCTTCACTGTTTTTCTTTGTGTATTTTGAGTTAAACTTCTTGTCTTTTGGCCTCCTCACATACATTTTTCCGAAGAAAGTAAACCAATTGAATTCGCTTCATCCCACCACACAACATTATTCCAATAAGAACAGTGTAAGTGATTTATTGCAAAATCAAAAAGCCTTGCCTTCGGAAGGTTAATATAAAACTTAAAGCTAACTTAAACTACCCGCCCTATCTATAAACTACGTAAAACTAGAACAACCAATAAAGCAAATCTAACATTTTTGTTTTTCATATTTTGTTGTCATTTTGTTTATTCTATTCTTTTTTTAATTGGTTTGTATTTTTTTTTATTTTTTTTTTGTATTTCTTTTTGTGCCACCAAGCCTATTCTACTTTAAGCTAAACCCTAAAACTATAAAACAAGTATGTAAGCCGGTCAAGGCTTAAAACCCCATCCTGACTACCCACTATCAAGTGGCGATTGAAGCCACCAAAACTGGTAACCCTATCAGTTCGGTCCCGTTCGGACACAGACCTACTGAACCGAAGGAGCTCTGCTCCGCCTTGTGTCATGACTTCCCGATTGTACAGGAGTCACCTAACCACGGTTCACCGTCTGATGTGGTAGACCGCATCTATCTAAAAAGAAGAATGCCTCTGGTGGAATGAAGCCGCTCAAGAATGCACTTTCAAAATACTCGTCGTTCGGATAGAACGCCCAGAAAATTAAATTGTTCTCTTGCTCTTGCAATGTGACCTTCAACGAGTTTTATCACGAAATTGTCAATTCTGTTGATTCGGCACCGTTGTATAGGACCTCGTTGGAATAGTAATGCACGTTAGAAGAATCGGCTGTTCGATATAAGCCGGTACAGCGTCATAAACACTGCCGCTCGAACACCCGAAACTTCTTTATCTGGAAAGGGTCAACGTTGAACCACACAGGACAACCATTAACAATCATCGGCCGTATGAGGGCCATGTAGCATGATGTAAAACAACCGTTTCGTCAGAGCGAAGGCTCCTCTGGTCCTGGTCAGAGCAGCATTTATATGTCTGTCGAAATATAAATACTGATCTAACCAGATTCTGAGGTACTTCACTACACTTTTGCTCGCTAATGGCTGCCCGTGCCCAACGGAGTCCGAAATAGAATTGTCTCCGGCTTCTGGACATTTATTTTCAGTTTCCAGTCTTCGCAATATCGCCGAATCTTGTCGAAATCACGCTGCAAGAGAATTCTAATAACCTCAACCTTTCGGGCCGTTCTGTACGCAATTATATCTTCGGCGTACGCAATTGCCTCTGTAAGACTACATATCAGATCGTTGGTGTAACGTCCAACACACTTACCATCACGCTACTGGTACAACACTTGCTTTAATACGTTGGTTTATTATTGATCTAGCTATCACTGGTCCGTTTTTGAGTTGTCTTAAAGAAATAAATGGTTTCTTCTTACATAATTTTACCAATAGTGTATAAAAAAGCGAAGAAGTTTAACTTCTGTTTTCTCTTGTTTCTTCTTTAAGTGTGAATATAAAGTTTCAAATACTTTTTTCTTCGAACAGTTAAAGGTTTTTGCAATTTCAACCATCACTTTTCCAGCTTGTCCTTGTTTTTTCATCACTTCGCGTTCAAAATAATTACAATGTAATTCAATTATTAACATTATAAACGACTTTTAAAAAATTTAGTTAGTATCGAAAATAAAATATCTAAAAATCTAATAAACAAAATCAAAAACCCTATTTGCACACATTTAAAACTTAACATATTGAATAACAGTTAAAATAGCTTGTTTCTTATATTTTTTCCAGGCGAAATCATTATTGGCCTCAAGCTTTTTACCATTAATTGAAAAAAAAAGTTGTTGTCCACAAAACAAATTTGACATTTGACAGCATTATTAGGTACGATTAAAATATAGAAACACTTACGACAAAAGACTTAATTGCTAAAAAAAAATATTGTGTATCGAAAATGATAAAGACACATGTTTTTACTATTTTTTCTATCGCTGTATATTTAAACTTTTAAATAATTTTAGAATATTAAAGTTTAGTCCATTTTCAAAAACTCTTGAATCAAAGAAAGTCAATATTGTAACTGCCAATAACTTAACAAAGTCTAGTCTCTAAAACTGGCTTTATTATTAATTAGAATTTGATTCAATAAGTTTTAACTCATTTCTTCATCGAGTTCTCAAGCGTTAGAACTTCGATATTGATCTCAGTTTGAGATAGAACTTCTATTTATTGGACCCTTAAATTTGAGACTTTTAGATCTCGGTTTAGCAATGCTTTTACTTCTTCAAAGTCCGAATTTTATAAACACTGACAGTTTCATAAAGTGTAAAATTTACATAGACATCTAAGCCCATTAAACTATTAACTTTTTGTGCACCTTGTTTTAGTTTTGAATATTTTTTACATCCAAGCAAATTACATTCAATCTAAATCAATATTCAAATGGAGAACATGACCAGATAAAAGTGTAGAATAATCTGTTCATAGAAGACAAGACACCCGTTTTGACATTGTGCGCATCTGAAAAAATATTTTAAAATACTACACTTTTATCAATATTGTTACATTTATCATCTCGGCAATAATCTTTTGGCTGAATCTACTAAACACACGATTTCTAGAAATTTTTCAAAAAACTACTTTCTATCATTTAAATTGCATGCATCATATGATATTTTAGAAATTGCAGGACTTGAAACCAATTTCTTGTGATTTTTATTCAAGTAAGATATTTAGAGCAACACGAATAACACATGTTTACATTTATCAAAGAAGAATAATTTTAAAAACCCACATCAGTAAAACATGAAAACCCAATTTTTATTTCGAAAATGAAAATATCTAAAACAAATCCTAAAGATAATGTCCGCTCCAACGAAAATTGACAGATTTCTTCTTTACGTTAATACCTAATAATTAAGCAAAATGATAAACAAATCTATCAAGCTCCATTTTTCGGTGGTCAATTAAGCTAAAAATAGTTAACTATTACAAATTGAAACCTTTGAAAATTTGTTGTCTTTTATCAATGAAAAAATTGCAATTATCAATTCCTCTACAGCTACGTATAAATTATGTTGTCTTTGAATATCGAGCGGGAAAAATCTATACCTATCATCAGATACACAAAGAAAAGTACACTTGAGTCAATGAATTAAAAGCACAGATTAACCGGGAATCACCTTTAAGAATGTACGAAACTCTGAAGTAAAAACCCCAATGAGATTTTAAAAAAAGTAAATACGATGAATTACGAAAAACATTTGTTATCAGTCTTAAGACACATTGTTTTTTTCTATAAAAGACAATCAAATTATTTAAATAGCAATCAGTCTTGCATTTGCATTTAAGAATAATACACATTCTTAACAAAGCTTATCAATTTATTAAAAATAACATGTCTTTTAAAACTTTGATCTTTTTCGGACTCTTGGCCGTCACTCTGGGATTCACTCTTCCTGAAGAAAATCCATCATACGTCGCTGACGTGGATTGGGTAAGGATTTAAAAAATGTCTTTAAATCTTGAACTTATTTTTTAAATGGTTATTGGTTTTGGTTTAGGTCTATGGAGATGTAGTTCCAGTATCTGATGATTTTGTCCTTGTGAGAAAAGCAAGATCACCTCAGGGATCTGTCAGCGGTACTTTTGAACACAGTCGCCAAGCTGGTTCCAGTGCAACCATTGATTATAACCGTCAATTAACCAAGAACTTGGATGTTTACGCAGGAGCTTCAAGGAATTTCAGATTTAACGACAACAGTGGTCACGCTGGATTACGATACCGATTCTAAGGCACCATGCCTAGGTTAAACTAAATATTTATTTTAAACTTAATAGTTGTAATATTTCTGTTAGAAGCCAAAAATTTGTTAATTTGAGATATGAGTAAAAATATACCTATTATTACAAAATTTTGAAAAAAACAGTATTTGTCTTCAAAAACAAATTGTTTTGCCTTGACTTTAGACAATAGATCTGCCTGCAACTAACAAAATGACTTATAATCGTGTGAATTAACTTAGGAATAGAACTCGAAAAACTTGCAAATTCTAGTATGCCTGTTTAAATAAGTTTTCTGACAGAAATTATTAAAAAAGCTTACCCAGAAAACAGACCACTTATAAAGCAACCAAATTGCAAACAAAAATGGTTTGATATTGAGTGTTCAAAAGCTAGAGATCTATCATTTAAGTTCTTAAATCTTCTACGGTTGCACAACGTTATATAATGAAGCGAAGAAAAATTTTAAACGAATATGCAATAGTAGGAAAGCAGCTTTTGATCAATCGAATATGGAAATTGTTGATAACCGTGGTTAGTAAAAGAAATGTTTCGAGGATAAAATATTTTATTGAACAATATAACGATGTAAAACAAACGAAGAATAAATTTAGAGTAAAAAATATCTATGACAATATTAATTAGAAATCAAAAAAGCTTATAGATAAAATTAAGTTGTGAAAGTGAAAAGTAGTTTAAGTTAAAGTATTTTTACATATAACTAACAGAAATCAATAATAACACTCGTTGTTCCGCTCAGTTCTGAAAAGCTGTTAAGCTTGTAAATGTAAACACAAATCTCAATGCGGCTGGGTTGCAAGCATCATGCCTAAAAGACCATTTTAGCAGACTCCTGAATATCACAACGAGTGCACCTCCGATGCAATACGCCGAACCACTTATTTTTAACGAGTTTTTAGATGCACCTTTTTTAATTCCAGAAATGAAACAAATAATAATGAACACAAAAGACAACAAGGCCCCTGGAGATGATCGTATACCATCTTAGTTATACAAGCATGCCACAAACGAGTTCATAATCTTCCTTCTAAATGAGCTCAATCAAATCTTTGGAAGTTGTTTAGTTACCGAAGCTTTTAAGAAATCAATTATTTTTCCGATACATAAAAGGGCACTTTTGAAGATCCGTCAAACTATAGAGCAATCTCATTTCTTAATACCTGCGCTAAATTTTTTGCAAGACTTATACACTTCAGGCTTTCTCAAAAGGAAAAATAGCAATATTCTATCAGAATTCCAGGCCGGCTTCAGGAAAAAATACTCGATCGACCAAATATTTGCCCTTATAAACATTGCCGATTATTTGAAAAAAGAGGGTGGGATGCGACCCACACTGATAACTTCCCATCCCGTCTGTCGATTTGTCTTGCTTAAAAGTTTGTCTATACGTTTTTTTTACCAAATTTGCGCACTATTTTTTGTAGATTTTTTTTAATTCCTGAATAATGAAAACAATATTTTCTGTGAAATAAAATAAGTTTGAAGCCAATATTTTTAATTTTTGAAAAGCTATTTGAGCCGAAAGTAAATTTTTACCAAGTTTTGGTATTGTTTTTTTTAGAGTTTTATTTTTTGTAAAAAAAACTGTCAATTCGAATTTTTTAAAAATTGTACCAAATGTTGAAAACAATATTTTTTATAAGATAAAATTAGTTTGAAGCCAAATTTTTTAAATTTTTGAAGAGATATTTGAGTCGAAAATCAATTTTTACCAACTTTTATACATTTTTTTTTTAGGTTTTTATTTTTTGTAATAAAAACTGTCAATTCAATTTTTCTCAAAATTTTATCAGATGTCAAAAACATTATTCTTCGGTGCACACAATTATTTAAGAGATGAAATCATATTTCAGTCGTAAAATTTTGGAGGTGACACATTTTTTTTTCAGTTTTTTTAATTTATAAAAAAAATGTTTTATATTAAATGTTTTTTTTTTCAAAAAATATACTTCTTTGATATCACGTTACAATATACTAGATACAATTTAATTCAAGGCTCTAGCGTTTTGGTTCGTAACATATTTAGGGTTAACCAAAATTTTCACCTTTTTTGCAAACTGCTATGGTGAAAAAACCACCCACGCAATTTTCTTGAGAGCCCTTTCTGCATCTTTCTGCCTTATTATCTGTATAACAAAATTTATTTGAAGTCGATATCTCTTCTGGTTCTTGAGCTATGGAGGACGAAAAAAACGTCACGAACGTACGAACGTACGGACGTACAAACGTACGTACACACGCACGCACAGACATCTTTCTAAAAATCTTTTATTTCGACTCTAGGGGCCTTGAAACGTCGAGAAATGTCAAAATTTTCAATTTGACAAATCGGGCCCATTACAATAACTTCCTATGGGAAGTTAAAAAGTGAAGAAATTATATGCTTTCTTTGTCGACTTTCGAGCAGCTTTTGACTCAATGGACCGTAATGCGCTTTTTTACAAGCTAAGTGTGATAGGCGTATCAAGCTAAATTATTTCAGTTTTGAAAGCTTTGTAACGTAGCAACGTAGAATACGTTTGGGACGGTGATACCATATCCGATGAATTTGCACCATCAACGGGTCTCAAACAAGGTTGTATATTGAGTGCACTTCTATTTACCATGTACATAAACGACATTATAGATGAAACAAAAGGAGGAATTATGATGGGAGGAGTAACTATACCTGCTCTCATGTATGCTGACGACATAGTCTTCTTATCTGATACGGCTGATAAAATGCAAATTGTGGTTAATAGACATCGAAAAATTTAAAATGATGGTGTTTAGAGGTGGAAGAGGCAGACATGCGCAGAACGAAAAGTGGACATACAAAGGTGAGGTTATTGAAATAGTACGGGAGTACAAATACCTAGGAGTTTTAATAACATCAAATCTGAAGACGAACAAACATCTAGAGGGTAAATTAACAGAGGCAAATAGAGTAATCTCTTCAATATTAGAACGATGTTTTAAAAGTAAATTTATTCAGCACAGTGCAAAACAAAAGATATTCCGCTCTTTAGCAATGTCAACTTTATTATATGGACCTCAAGTCTGGCGATACACCTCCTTGGAAGAAGTAGAAAAATTTCTTCCATTTATCATTAAAAGAATGTTCAGATTGCCACGAAGCTCTCCAAACTATATGCTGTATCTAGAAACAGGAACCCCTCCTCTGATAATGGATACACTACAGATGCATTTTAACTACGTAGTCAAAGTAATGAATAATGCAGACAACAGAATTCCAAAAATCATTCTTAAAACAGTTATCCAAGCAAAAGGAACTATGATAGAAGATTGGGAGAGCCTTGCTTCAATATGCGGTATTGATCTCGAAATAGCAATGAATGTACAACCTAGCCTATTAGAGTCAAAATTCAACATGATTTTTGAAAAATTTGGAAGAGTACTATATGGAAGATATGAGTCTGAAGCTAGATCATCGATATTGAGGAACTACTACAGTCTTTTAAATTTTAATTTGCAGAATAGATCGTATCTGATAAATAACAATACAATCGATAAAATTTTAAATTAGCATTATTCTCAAAGCAAAGGGAAAATTACTTAACCTTAAGTATATGCCACATCGACCCGATGTGCCTATACTATGTAGCCTTTGTAATATGAAAGCACGGGAAGATACCTTTCACTTTATTGCGGTGTGTCCAGTCCTAAAAGAATTTCGGATTATCTACTTCAATTAAAGCAACCTCGATAAAACTGAATTCTTCAGGTTATTAAATGGAGAAGAAGGCTGGGATTCGCTTTATAATTATATTATTGCTGCTCTTAAACATAGAAAACCTATAATCGAAGAAGATTTTTAAAATACAAAATTTATCAATGTAACTTATTACCCCTTTTTTGTTTAATAGAATGTATTTGTTTTCGAAAACGTCAGTCTGGTAGACGGCCATAAGCTATACCGATACGACATAAATATATTATATTATATTTTTATATATATTATATGAAAATGTTATGCATCCGCCATTGAAAATTATTGCTGACAATTTTTACATTGTAATACATTTTACAATCAAACCATCTCATAATAAAACTGTAGAACTTGAGGGCAAATCAAACACCAGTGGTCTGTAATTTTTCAAAAAAAAAAATCTAGTGTCTTTGTTACAAATGTTTAAAATTCGTTAGAAACATTCGGGAATGACGGTTTCTAAGAATTTTGTATCTGTCAAACTAAATAAATAAATAAAGTATGATAAATCTCCGTAGGGAACCAGGGCCTAGTCACTTTAAAACTCTTAACCATTCCAGTGTGCGAGTGATTTCAGTCTTTGATAACTCTAGGATGATTTGTAATTACTCGCAAGAAGCAGTACCTTTTTGGTGGCACAGGCCAATACCTCTGGCATGGCAATTCTACGTATTAACCGACTATCACGCCATCTGTCAAACAACCAATACTAACAAATGTTAAAAAAATATTTTATAACTTTAAATTGCAAAGCAAACAACAAAAGCAAAATTGAAGCTGCTCTTAAATTACTTAAGAATTTTAAACAAACTTATGAGATGAATAACAAAACCATTTTCAGAATCAAATATTTTTAAACTTCCCATAGGAAGATCTTGTCATGGGTCCGATTTATGAAATTGAAAATTTTGACATTTCTCGACGTTTCAAGGTCCCTAGAGTGGAAATAAAAGATTTTTTAGAAAAATGTCTGTGCGTGAGTGTGTACGTACGTTTGTACGTCCGTACGTTCGCGACGTTTTTTTCGTCGTCCATAGGTTAAGAATTAGAAGAGATATCGATTTCAAATAAGTTTTGTTATACAGAATAAGGCACAAAGATGCAGAAAGGGCTCTCCAGAAAATTGCGTGGGTGGTTTTTTTTACCATAGCAGTTTGAAAAAAAGGTGAACATTTTGGTTAACCCTAAATATCTTACGAACCAAAAACGGTAGAGAGTTGAATTAAATTGTATATAATATATTGTAACGTGATATCAAAGAAGTATATTTTGTGAAAAAAAATCTATTCAACGTTTTTTTTACAAATCAAAAAAAAACTGAAAAAAAATTTGTCACCTCCAAAATCTTACGACTAAAATATGATTTCGTCTCCAAAACAATTTTGTGCAACGAAGAATAATGTTTTTGACATTTGCTAAAATGTTGAGAAAAATCGAATTGACAGTTTTTTTTACAAAAAATAAAAACCTAAAATAAAATTAATAAAAGTTGGTAAAAATTGGTTTTCGACTCAAAAATCTTTTCAAAACTTTGAGATATTGGCTTTAATTCACTTTTATCTTTCAAAAAATATTGTTGTCAACATTCAGTAAAGTTTTGAGAAAAATCGAATTGACAGTGTTTTAAAGAAAATAAAAACCTAAAAAAATGTATAAAAGTTGGTGAAAATTCATTTTCGACTCAAATATCTTTTCAAAACTTTGAGATATTGGCTTTCAACTACTTTTATATTTCAAAAATATTGTTGTCAACATTCAGTACAATTTTGAAAAATCGAATTGACAGGTTTTGTACAAAAAAATAACAATCTAAAAAAATTAACAAAATTTGTTAAAGATTGATTTTCGACTCAAATATCTTTTCAAAAATTTGACATAATAGCTTCTATAAAATTTTTACTTTTAAGAAAAATTGCTTTCAACATTAGGACAAATTTTGAGAAAAATCGAATTGACAGGTTTTGTACAAAAAATTAAAAACCTAAAAAAAAATGTACAAAAGTTGGTAAAAATTGATTTTTGACTGAAATAGCTTTTCAAAAATTAAAAATATTTGCTTCAAACTTATTTTATTTCACAGAAAATATTGTTTTCGATATTCAGTAATTTTTATATTTATTATTTCATAAAAAATAATATCTACAAAAAATAGTACGCAAATTTGGTAAAAATTGATAGGAATACATATAGACAAACTTATAAGCGAGACAAACCGACAGGGAAGTTATCAGTGTGGGTCGCATACCAACCTCTTTTTTAATCAATTGATGAAAAGAAAAGAATCGAATCGAGGTCGCATACCAACCTCTTTTTTAATCAATTGATGAAAAGAAAAGAATCGACTAAGTCATTTGTATATTGTTGTTATAATACAAATTTGTAGTTGGTTTTAGATGACGAATGTCTTTTAAATTCACTGGCACTAAATTTTAAAAAAGATAATTGACATAATTTTAAACGATTTTAACGTCTTAGTATCTTAACATTTCGCTAATGGTTAAACCACGAAATGGCTACTTTGCAATTTGCTTATTCCATATAACATCTGTCATTAGATGGAATGGTCCATTTGCATTCCAATTGATAGGTTCGTTTAAGATTGTTTTCACTGTCTCGACTGTTTCAGACGTCCATTTTTTATTAAAGGTGAATAATTAATATTTGGAAAATTGCTACTTAAGCTAAATTTTAAGCCCATAACAAAAAAGGTTGCATACAATTTTGCGCCATTAGTTAAAAACTTTTAACTAAGCTCCCGAGTCGAGCCTTGTCCATTGTTACTATTTGACACTAAACAATGACTTAACAATAACAATTGTTAAAAATAGTTTGAAAAAAGGCAGACCTGAAGAAACACTAAAATTCTCAGCTTTTTTGTGTGAGTGACTCTGCTTTGATCATTTATATCACTAACTCAAACACTTTGCTACAACCATTCAAGTAGACCTAGGAGCGCAAGCCTTTTAAGCAAATATTTTTAATGATATCTAGACAAAAATAAAAAATGAGGTTCAAACACTTTTTGAATTTATCGTTCTTATCCTTTTAATTAGGTAATATTAAGATTTAATATTCAGCTTAGGTAAACTGTTTTATTTATTCTAAATAATTAATTAAAATTCAAAAAGGCAGTATTTTTTTCGAAATAAATATGCATGTATTTTAATTAATTTATAAACTTAATTTATTCTCCACCTAGCATCGTTCTTAAAACCTATATCTTAGACCAGCATGTCCACTGTTGTCGTTGAATTTGAAATTCCTTGAAGCTCCAGCATAAACATCCAAATTCTTGCTCAGTCGGTGGTTATAATCAATTGTTGCACTTGAACCCATTGGCCGGCTGTGCTCAAAGGTACCACTCACAGAACCTTGAGGTGATCTCGCTCTCCTCACAAGAACCAAATCATCAGACACTGGTACAACATCTCCATAGACCTATCATCATGATTAAAAAGAATCGTTAAATATTTGTTTAAATATTAATTTATCAACTAATTTTAACTTACAAACTCTGATGGTCCATTGACTGAGTTTTCTTCAGGCAGAGTGAATCCCAAAGCCACCGCCAAAAGTCCGAAAAAGATCAATGTTTTGAAAGACATTTTATTTTGTTTGAGGTTGACTTGAAGAATGTTTAAAGTTAGGAATTCTGCTGCAAGACTGAATAATCTGTAAGACGTTCCCTTGATATTTATACTCGTACAGCTGCTCCAATTTTGATAAGAGATGTGTTAATGAATTATCTGATCGAAGTACCTACCATATTGTTTATTTTTTCGGAAAGTAAGTCCCCGTGAAATTCACTAGACTTTGATAATGCAATGTTGGAAGATTTAACAAAAATAAATAAATAGAATACATTTACCTTTCATTCAATTATCTTCATGAATAAATTATGTTTCAGTGATCTACATGAATTTATAAATCCCCCGTCTACACGGAAAACAGATAGGAAATGATAAGCTAATAAATCAATTTAAAGCTCATCTAAAAATAACGGGAAACCACCCTCGAGAACAAAAGCTTATGTAAAAACCCCCAATCGATAGCAAAGACATACGTTCCTATGAGCTACGATGAAAACCATCTGTTATCAATCTTAAAACAGATTTGAACTTTTTGCTATAAAAGAAAATCGAATACCTTAAGTTGCAATCAGTCTTGCATTGACATTTCAAAACAATTCATTCATTCAGCACAACTTATCAATATTATAAACATCATGTCTTTCAAAACTTTAATCTTCTTCGGACTCTTGGCAGTGGCCTTGGGATTCACTCTTCCTCAAGAAAATCCATCATACGTCGCTGATGTTGATTGGGTAAGATTTTATAAACTTGTTTCTAATTCGACTTCTTTCTAAACGTTCATTGTTCTTGTCCCGTCTTAGGTCTATGGAGATGTAGTTCCAGTATCTGACGATGTTGTCCTTGTGAGAAAAGCAAGATCACCCCAGGGCTCAGTCAGCGGTACCTTTGAACACAGTCGTCAAGATGGGTCAAGTGCAACCATTGATTATAACCGTCAACTGAGCAAGAACTTGGATGTTTATGCAGGAGCTTCAAGAAATTTCAGATTTAACGACAACAGTGGTCACGCTGGATTAAGATATCGATTCTAAAACAATGTTTAGGTTGAATTTAATATTTATTTTAAACTTAAGTTGTAATATTTGTATTATAGAAGCCCCAAATTTGTTCATTTTGAAATAAAACTAAAAATATACATATTGTTCGAAAATTAGTTCAATTAAAGCTTCTGGTAGTTTAGCGGTATTCAAGAGTTTAGCACCACTTCAACTTCTGCTGCTATTTTGTATTTTATTTTGATGTTTATAATAATTTCTGCTAACATAAAACAGAAGTGATTTCCTTCGAAGTCCCATATTAAACATTAACAGTCTTATTTAAAACGCTGTACATAAACTTTTGCAATCTCCATAATGCCTCTAAACGCAAAAATGCTATAAAAAAAAATTATGCAATGTTGCATAGTCCCATAATACGCCATAATAAGCTAAACGCGTTTTGAGGTTGAATAGAACCTACATAAAGAAATTATTGTTATTATTATTTCGTAAATCATGAATTTCCAGTTCATCTCATTTATTATTAATTTTAATAATTTAAATTGCATTTTACCAACTCCGAAAAGGTGGAAAGTTTATAAAATAAGGTTCAACCCTATGAGCCTGAGAAACGAAGAAAGTCGAAAGACATACAAATAATTGGAATTATCCACTCGGACCTCAGCAGCGCCAATATAGGAGGCCACATCCCCATAGATATATCCAAGTAATGGTTGCAATAAGATATTGGAACGATGTAAGTTTGTACTAAATGTTCAAACTAATTCGAAATCTGTACCTGTGATTTGTTCATAGATTCAAGACGAAGGAGCAGACATCCACGGATTTAGCCAACATACGCTTTGCCAAATTTGTAAGCGAGTGGCAAGAGCTACCAAAACCCTTATTTATTAAAATGCAAACTTCTATTTCGAGCTAAGAAATTTGAACAAGTTCTCTCAAATACGAGTGTTTTCAAGAGTGGCAGGGGCCATTGACTGTACCCACATAAGGATCCCAAAAAAGGTGGCTCGTCGGGGCAGTACTATATAAACAGAAAAGGGTATTACTCGCTGAATATAAACGGTGATTTTTTAAGAGCTTGAGAACTTTTAAAAAAAAAACGTATACAATTTGCAAAATCTCATCGATTCTTTATTTGAAACGTTAGATTGGTCCATGACATTTACTTTTTGAAGATAATTTCATTTAAATGTTGACCGCGGCTGCGTCTTAGGTGGTCCATTCGGAAAGTCCAATTTTGGGTAACTTTTTCGAGCATTTCGGCCGGAATAGCCCGGATTTCTTCGGAAATGTTGTCTTCCAAAGCTGGAATAGTTGCTGGCTTATTTGTGTAGACTTTAGACTTGACGTAGCCCCACAAAAAATAGTCTAAAGGCGGTCCATTCCTTGAGATGAATTGTTCACCAAACAGTGCATTTTTCGGGATGCATGGGCAGTTCTTGAACGGCTTCTGGTTGCTCTTCGCTCCAAATGCGGCAATTTTGCTTAATTACGTAGCCATTCAACCAGAAATGAGCCTCATCGCTGAACAAAATTTGTCGATAAAAAAGCGGATTTTCTGCCAACTTTTCTAGGGCCCATTCACTGAAAATTCGACGTTGTGGCAGATCGTTCGGCTTCAGTTCTTGCACGAGCTGTATTTTATACGGTTTTACACCAAGATCTTTGCGTAAAATCTTCCATGTGGTCGAATAACACAAACCCAATTGCTGCGAACGGCGACGAATCGACATTTCACGGTCTTCAGCAACACTCTCAGAAACAGACGCAATATTCTCTTCTGTACGCACTGTACGCATTCGTGTGGTTGGTTTAATGTCCAATAAAGTAAACTGAGTGCGAAACTTGGTCACAATCGCATTAATTGTTTGCTCACTTGGTCGATTATGTAGACCATAAATCGGACGTAAAGCGCGAAACACATTTCGAACCGAACACTGATTTTGGTAATAAAATTCAATGATTTGCAAGCGTTGCTCGTTAGCAAGTCTATTCATGATAAAATGTCAAAGCATACTGAGCATCTTTCTCTTTGACACCATGTCTGAAATCCCGCGTGATCTGTCAAATACTAATGCATGAAAATCCTAACCTCAAAAAAATCACCCTTTAGTTTCATCAAAAAAGTGTCTTGTTGTTCTTGTGAGGTATCTCGATTCAGTTGAGAGATCAGTAAAAGACAAGTTTTTTGAGTTGTTTGAGCTAGAGGACTCAACAGGCGAATCAATTTACAATAAAATTGTAGAAACATTAAATCATTTTAAAATTCAAAAGATGATTGGATTCACTTCAGACAATGCTGCTGTGATGACAGGTTCATTAAGCGGTGTAGCCTCACGTTTAAAAAATATTAAACCTAATATTTTTACCATTGGATGGACCTACCATAATTTGAGTTTGTGCTCCACTTATGCTGCTTAATGTTTACCAGGGCAAATAGAGAAATCAATAAGGGATATATATTTCTATTTTTGCCACAGTGCGAAAAAAAAGGATTGTCTTACCTTCCAAAAAGCACTTGGGGTTAATGAACACCAAATTTTAAAGGTTTGCCAAACTCGTTGGCTTTCAATGGAAATGATCATAAACCGAATTATAGAGCAGTGGGATCCCTTGTTTCAATACTTTATTTTGTTCGCATTTGAAAAAAAAACCTTCTTGGCTTGACAAATTTTTAATTTTATAAAAAACAAACACAATTTAGTACATTTAAATTTTTTGTCAATAAATCTTAAAATTATAAACGAGTTAAATAAAACATTTCAATCTGAGAACACAAAAATACACTTGATATTCGAAAGTATGACTACATTAAAATTAAATTTAAATTAAATATAAAAAAAAACAGTGAAAACTATTTACCATATTTTCAAATGCATTTTGGCCTTTACTTTGAAAGGTACTAACTTCAAAATGATATTTTTGAACAAGATGTAATGTAACTACGAAAAATTATGTGCAGCTATTATATTGAATTATGTGTTCAAATTGGAGAAAGGTTTAGCCTTTCAAACGATGAACTAAAATTTTTCAAATATTTAAACCCGAAAAATATCATTGATGGAACAATGCCATCAATTTTAGGTCTCACGAAACATTTTTCACCAACTATAAATAACTCAGAACTAGAGTGAATTAATAATGAGTTAATAAAATTAATTGGAGAAAATCAATTACTCCAAATTTTTAGAACTGATGGCATTGCTTCACAATATTGGCTATTGATAAAAACCTTAAAAGACTCAATGGACAATTTAATTTTTGAAAACATATCTTTTTATATGTTGGAGCTTTGTTGCTTACCGCATATCAGCGCTGCTGCTGAACGCAAATTTTCCGATTTAAAAAATATAAGATTTGAAAAAAGAAATAAATTAAAAACTACAACCGTTCACAACATTTTGGCTGCAAGAGAAATTTCAGTAAATTTTCAAAATTTTAATCCTCCGGAAGTATTACTGAAATATGCTTCAAAATTTAAATTTTCCGGCGGTCTATATAGCAAAAAGTAGTTTTAAGTTTTTCTAACTAATTTAATTATTGTGAATTGTGATATTTGAAACTGAAAGAACTAAATTTTTGTTTATTTAATTTTTTGTATTTTTTTTAATAATAAATATATAATATAATAAAATGGGTTTTAATTTCTACCACTATTCTACCACCTTTTTGACATCATTTCTACCACTCTTTTGCTTCTGCGAGGTCCCAACACTGCTGCCCAGCCGTTCTGTTGGTTGTTAACTTATTTTTTGTGAATAAAATTGTACTCTGGTATCGGAGGGCTTTCGATTGCAATATGCTTTATTGGCTACGTCGTCGGTTATCCAAGCATTTGTTAAAAAAAAAACACGAATTTAATCGCCTGTGTCTGGAGAATGCGGCCAACTACACGTCTATCATGTACATATTCCAACTATATTTGAGAGCAGCGGGTTGCAGGCGTCAAGATGCAATGCATTTGAAGTGGTTTCCCGCTTTATTTTGATTTTCGGAAAAGTTGTACTTTTGATGAACTTTTTCTCAGAAACGCGGCCATTATTCGCCGGCAGACAAACGTTTTTGTTATTACCTTTACTTAAAATACCTACAACTTTAATATGAACTTGGTTTCTCTCACACCAAAAATAAGCCCTCGGTTCTCAGTCTATTTGTTTTGACTTGAGTTTATCCAAAGGATGATTGTCAGATCTGTCAATTAAAGAATTGCCCCTAATGAATTTAAATTGTGGAAATTTACAATATTGTCAATAACGTCCCATAGTAAAATTTTGGAACTACTTAATTACAAAATCAAACAGCAGTTGTCTGTTGTTTTTTTTTTTTTTTTGAAAAATTATTAGTTATAGTTGTTATGTTAAAACAATATATTTTAAATATCATTGCTAAAGATTGCTGAAATCCGTTGGAATCACTTGGGAAGGACTGTTATTAAGAATTTTTGATCTGTCAAACTAAATACATAAAACTACTTCTAGGTGGTACAGGGATGGATTTAACCAAAGATCTTTCGAATGACAGTCACACGCTCTTACCATTACGACATCTGTCAAACCACTAATATATAAAAATGGAAACAATTATTTTAAAAACTTTAAATTATACAATTAACAACGGAAGAAACATTTAACCTTCTCTTAACTTGCTTTAGAATTTTAATTCAAAATAATGTTGTAAATAATACAATTTTTTAAGGACCAAATATATTTTTTTTAACAAAATGATGAAAAGCAAAGATTCTTATCTTTGCTTTTTTAACGAAAATATAAGTTTATTATATCATAATAAGCATTTGTGGTTCGGTTTAGATGACAAATAGCTGTTAAATTCATTGACACAAAGTTTTAAACCATTTAGTAAAATGTTAAGGCTAATTTTACCAGTTTCTAAGCCTAAAAAATGGTAAAGATCATTTTTAGCGATCTTAACATGTCTTAACATTTTGCTAAAATTAAAACCACAGAGCAATTTACTAAATCCATATGACATCTGTCATTGTGCTAGACAAAGTGGAATGGTCCACTCTACAGCTGGGAATTTTATTTGATAGGTTCGTTTAAGTTTCTTTTCTTTTTTTTCACGAACTGTTACTGCTTAGACATGTTCGGATGTCAATTTTTAAAGAAAAGTTAACTGTCAATTTACTAGTAATTAAAATGAATTTAAAAGGTTAACATTTTAGACTCGCTTAGTTAATTGACAAACAGTTCATCACTTTTATCGCAGCTCCCTGGGTTGCTGTAGATTTTTACAAATTGCAACTATTTGACATTTCAACAAATGAATTAAGAAACGATGTGATGACGATAAATTTTTACAAATCAAAATAATCTTAACATTTAGGAACTTTATTATTTAATAATAAAATGAAAAAGGGTGGATCTGAGGCTATACCAAAATTGAAGGCTGTTTTTGAATGAGTTACGCCTTTTTGATAAGTTAAATTTGCTAGAACCACTCAAGCCGACTTAAGAGGTTTAGCTTTTTTAACAAATATTTTTAATGATAAAATTGACAAAAATTATAAATTAAGTCAGAAAATATTCGAGCTTATAATAGAAATTATCATTTTAACCTTTTTAATTAGATGATATATCAATTTTATGCTCAGGGCAGGTAAACTGATTGTTGTGATAATTTATTAATTAAAATTCAAGAAGCCAGTATTAGATTTCAAAATAAATATGTTTGTTTGTATTTTAATATTCAACTTATTTATAAACTTAATTCTTTCTCCACTAGCATCGTTCTTAAAACCTATATCTTAGACCAGCATGTCCACTGTTGTCGTTGAATTTGAAATTCCTTGAAGCTCCAGCATAAACATCCAAATTCTTGCTAAGCCGGTGGTTATAATCGATTGTTGCACTTGATCCCATTGGTCGGCTGTGTTCAAAGGTACCACTCACAGAACCTTGAGGTGATCTCGCTCTCCTCACAAGAACCAAATCATGAGATACTGGTACAACATCTCCATAGACCTGTCAATAATTATATATAAGCATTGAGTATTGTATATTTTTCAGAGCCAAAATTTGAACTTACCCATTCTGATGGTCCACTGACTAAGTTTTCTTCAGGCAGAGTGAATCCCAAAGCCACCGCCAAAAGTCCGAAAAAGATCAATGTTTTGAAAGACATTTTATTTTGTTTAAGGTTGACTTGAAGAATGTTTAAAGTTAGGAATGCTGCTGCAAGACTGAATAATCTACCAGACGTTCCCTTGATATTTATACTCGCACAGCTGCTCCAATTTTGATAAGAGATGTGTTGATGAATTATCTGATCGAAGTACCTACCATATGTCGGAAAGTAAGTCCCCGTGAAATTCACTAGACTTTGATAATGCAATGTTTGAAGATTTAACAAAAATAAATAAATAGAATACATTTTACCTTTCATTCAATTATCTTTATGAACAAATTATGTTTCAGTGATCTACATGAATTTATAAATCCCCCGTCTACACGGAAGACAGATAGGAAATGATAAGCTAATAAATCAATTTAAAGCTCATCTGGCAAAAACGGGAAACCACCCTCGAGAACAAAAGCTTAAGTAAAAACCCCCAATCGATAGCTAAGAAATACGTACTTATAAGCTACGATGAAGACCATCTGTTATCAATTTTAAAACAGATTTCAACTTTTTGCTATAAAAGAAAATCGAATACCTTAAGGTGCAATCAGTCTTACATTGACATTTCAAAACAATAACATTCCTAACACAACTTATCAATATTATAAACATCATGTCTTTCAAAACCTTAATATTTTTCGGACTCTTGGCAGTGGCTTTGGGATTCACTCTTCCTGAAGAAAATCCATCATACGTCGCTGACGTTGATTGGGTAAGGTTTTTAAAAAATTGCTTTTAATTCGACTTCTTTCTAAATGTTCATTGTTCTTGTCCCGTTTTAGGTTTATGGAGATGTAGTTCCAGTATCTGACGATGTTGTCCTTGTGAGAAAAGCAAGATCACCTCAGGGCTCAGTGAGCGGTACCTTTGAACACAGTCGTCAAGCTGGTTCCAGTGCAACCATTGATTATAATCGTCAACTGAGCAAGAACTTGGATGTTTATGCAGGAGCTTCAAGGAATTTCAGGTTTAACGACAACAGTGGTCACGCTGGATTAAGATATCGTTTCTGAAAAAATTGTACTGTAAAAAATTTATTTTAAAATTAAGTTATTATAATTTTTTTTAAAAAACACAAATTTGTTCATTTTTAAAATAAGAAAATAGATATGAGTAATAAACCAAAACATGGATTTTTATATAATAAAACAAATATTAATTAATTTATGTTAAAACAGATTTTGTTTGTGAAATTACTTTGGACTCTTTAAAAATTGTACTCCTTCTTTGATCAGGCTAAAGTTCCTATACGTTTTCAAAGAATCTTAGCTCATCTTTAAATGTTTCAATGGCGAAAAACTGCGATAAATAAAACAAATTCCGTTTAAAATAAGTATCTACGCAAGTTCAGAATTGTTAGTTCTTGAGTTCATTGGTTTTTAAGTTTATTCCTCTTCAACGGATCCATAATCTTTTGCAATCCCATTTATAGGTTATTTTTTTCAAGTAAAAAGAGTGGGGTTGATCATCTCCTATATATATTTATACAGCTTCTTATAGTTCTTGACGATTTCATGAACATACCATTATTGATATTGGCTTTCTTTTAGAAATTCAATGATTTAGAAAAGTGGTCCGGAAAAAAAGAGAATATAGTTTTCGCGAAATAAGCCTAACTGTCCGAAGGCCTTCATCGTAAAGTTAAACTTTCAAACACATACAGACATACATTGTTCATATCCCACAAGTTTAAGATAAGGCCTAAAAACATATCGCCCAAATTATAAATTCCATAGCCGCCAAAATAATTGTATTAACATTTTGTGTTTGTTTTGTACGATTTGGGAAACATTACCAAACCTTTAGGCATTAAAACTTTGACTACAATGACTACATAGCCGAAAAACTTTTTCAGAAGAAAATACCACAAAACCCAAAGTAAATGTCATATTGCCCACATACATTTTAAAATATCATAATGTCCAACTTACTAATTGACACATCCCCAAAAAAAACTCATCTGTTTCAACATATGGGCATTCTGCACATATGTTTTTTTCTTTTGCGCACTACGACATTTTGAGTTTTAAATTTTATTGCCCAAACGTAACAATGCGGGATCACCCAAAAACTTGGAGCGTCAAGAAGTCGTAACATATATATTTGGCCTTATTTCACTTCCAGAAAGAAAAATAAGACCAATTTTTAAATTCTTTTGGGCAAAATGAGAATTAGCAATTTGGGCGTTCTTTTATTTAAAATTTGTTTGGGCGTTACGACATTCGCTTTGGTTTTTTTTTAATTTTAAATTTTTTAACTTTATGACATTTTAAGATTAAGACTTTTTGGTTTTGGTAGAAAAGATCTTACTTTCCTTTTTTAGAAGTGACTTAATAATAGTTCAAAAAGGGACACAAACTGAAATGTTTGGTTTGAAAGCTTTTTGTGGTTTTTGAAAACTTTTTGCTAAGAACTGAGTTTTGGGTTAGTTGTGAAATAACTCGAATATTCGTTAATGAACTTTTTCCCTTTTTTTTTTTTCTTGTCGAAAATAAAATAACGGAGCATAAAATTGTTAGTTTCATGTTTTGCAGTGAAGCTTATAGTTTTAGAGAGCTCCTTAAAAAACTGGCGGCCTATAGGTATAAGGAATTTAAGCAGTCAATTTTATTCCAAATTAAGTAAGAACTTGAAATTGAATTTCTGGATCAATCTGTGTAAAGGAATCAGTAAAGCAAAGTCCCGACGACTTACTTCACTCACCATTACCTGCAATTGCCCGCACCGAAAAAAGCCAAAACATTCAGTCCTATCACGAATTCAATCGTAATCGAATACTTTACGAATTCCGAAAAACTTTATAACGAAATCCATTCGTAATGCAAAATTGTAAATTGTTTTCCACTACGAAAGTATTTGGCAACAGTTTTTTTCAGGATTCGTAAAATTTTCCGATTACAAAATAATACAAAACATCAATAAATCACCGATTAATTAAATTCAAAGATTTTTCTTGGCCAACTTTTCAATAAGGTTTGCCTCAATTGGAAGGCAAGTTTTTGGCAGATTTTCAACATGATACTCCAAACTTGTCTTACCTTTAAGTCATTGATGTCATCTTATTCTGCTGGTCAGATTTTGGTCCTACGTTTTACAAGTTCATTATGAGTTTGTTTGACAGTTCGATTTTGGGACCATGCAGAAAATTTTAATTATTGATAAATTTGTCAGATGACAATAAAGTTTCTGATAGGATTGGCACAAACAATTACAAATGTACTCAATTTTAAGTCATTAGTCGCAATTCTTCTTTTAACAGATCTAACAATCATCCGTTAGCTTCAGTAAAAATACAACTAAATGTAATTATTAAAGGCAAATACTTTTTTCTATTAAATATTTAAATACTATAATTTTTCTTGTATTTCAAAATAAACAAAATTGTGGTTTTTTTAAATAAAATTAAGACTTAAGTTTAAAATAAATATTTAATTTAACCTAAATATTGCATCTTAGAATCGGTATCGTAATCCAGCGTGACCGCTGTTGTCGTTAAATCTGAAATTCCTTGAAGCTCCTGCATAAACATCCAAGTTCTTGCTAAGTTGACGGTTATAATCAATGGTTGCACTGGAACCAGCTTGACGACTGTGTTCAAAGGTACCGCTCACTGAGCCCTGGGGTGATCTTGCTTTTCTCACGAGGACAACATCGTCAGATACTGGAACTACATCTCAGTGGCTTGAGTGGATGTACCAAATTTAACTTATCAAAAAAGAGTAACTCATTCAAAAACAGCCTTGAAATTTGGTGTAGCTCAGATCCACCCTATTTCTATTTATTATTAAATAATGAAGTTCCTAAATGTTAAGATTATTTTGATTTGTAAAAATGTATCGTCATCACATCGTTTCTTAATTCATTGTTGAAATGTCAAATAGTTGCAATTTGTAAAAATCCACAACAACCCCGGTTGCTGCGATAAAAGTGATGAACTGTCAATGTGAATGATTATATAGAAGCAAGGAGGTAATTTTTTTTTGTTGGTTTAGCAGAAAACAGTTAGCAATTTTCTAAATATTTGTCAATTAACTAAGCGAGTCTAAAATGTTAACCTTTTAAATTCATTTTAATTACTAGTAAATTGACAGTTAACTTTTCTTTAAAAATTGACATCCGAACATGTCTAAGCAGTAACAGTTCGTGAAAAAAAAGAAAAGAAACTTAAACGAATTCTCAGCTGTAGAGTGGACCATTCCATTTTGTCTAGCACAATGACAGATGTCATATGGATTTAGTAAATTGCTCCGTGGTTTTAATTTTAGCAAAATGTTAAGACATGTTAAGATCGTTAAAAATGATCTTTACCATTTTTTAGGCTTAGAAACTGGTAAAATTAGTCTTAGCATTTTACTAAATGGTTTAAAACTTTGTGTCAATGAATTTAACAGCTATTTGTCATCTAAACCGAACCACAAATTTTCATTATAATATAATAAACTAATATTTTCATAGATTCTTATCTTTGCTTTTCATCATTTTGTTAAACAAAAATATATTTGATCCTTAAAAAGTTGTATTATTTACTACATTAATTTGTTTTAAAATTCTAAAGCAAGTTAAGAGAAGCTTAAATGTTTCTTCCGTTGTATATTGTATGATTTAAAGTTTTTAAAATAATTTTTTCCATTTTTTATATTAGTGGTTTGACAGATGGCGTAATGGTTAGTGCGTGTGACTGTCATTCGAAAGATCTTTGGTTAAATCCATCCCTGTACCGCCTAGAAGTAGTTTTATGTATTTAGTTTGACTGATCAAAAATTCTTAATAACCGTCCTTCCCAAGTGATTCCAACGAATTCCATCCATTTATAGGAATGATATTTGAATAATTTAGTTTTAACATAACAACTAAAGCTAATAATTTTTCAAAAAAACAACAACAGACAACTGCTGTTGATTTTGTAATTAAGTAGTTCTGAAATTTCATTATGGGATGGTTTGATTATTTATTATTTATTACATACGCCACTTAAAAAATGTCAGCAAATGGCTGACAATGACGTTATTGACAATATTGTCACACAAAATTGTAAATTTACACAATTTAAATTCATTAGGGACAATTCTTTAATTGACAGATCTGACAATCATCCTTTGGGTAAACTCAAGGCAAAACAAATAGACTGAGAGCTGAGGGCTTACTTTTAGTTTGAGAGGAAACCAGTTGATATTAAAGTAGCAGGTATTCTTAGTAAAGGTGATAACAGAAATGTTTGTCGGCCAATATGTAGTGACCGCGTTTCTGAGAAAAAGGTTATCAAAAGTACAACTTTTCCGAAAATTAAAATAGGGAGGCAGGAAAACCACTTCAAATGTATTGCATCTTAACGCCTGAGACCCGCTGGTCTCAAATATGGTTTCGACAGACATGACGGGTGCAGCAAACGTTCTGCAAACGTCACCGAAAATGTGTTTATTTTGGCATTTTTTGACTTTAAGAAACCACTTGAGTTTAGTTGTAATCGAAAGCCATTGACTTCCTGAGTTGGAATATGTACATGACAGACGTGTAGTTGGCCGCATTCTCAAGACACAGGCGATTAAAATCGTGTTTTTTTTTAACAAATTCTTGGATAACCGACGACGTAGCCAATAAAGCATATTGCAATCGAAAGGCCTCCGATACCAGAGTACAATTTTATTCACAAAAAATAAGTTAACAACCAACTGAACGGCTGGGCAGCAGTGTTGGGACCTCGCAGAAGCAAAAGAGTGGTAGAAATGATGTCAAAAAAGTGGTAGAATAGTGGTAGAAATTAAAACCCATTTTTATGTAGTAAATCTTATATTCAATAACTTATTAAAAAAATACAAAAAATTAAATAAACAAAAATTCAGTTCTTTCAGTTTCAAATATCACAATTCACAATAATTAAATTAGTTAGAAAAACTTAAAACTACTTTTTGCTAATAGACCGCCGGAAAATTTAAATTTTGAAGCATATTTCAGTAATGCTTCCGGAGAATTAAAATTTTGAAAATTTACTGAAATTTCCCTTGCAGCCAAAATGTTGTGAACGGTTGTAGTTTTTAATTTTTTTTTCAAATCTTAAATTTTTTAAATCTGAAAATTTGCGTTCAGCAGCAGCGCTGATATGCGGTAAGCAACAAAGCTCCAACATATGAGAAGATATGTTTTTAAAAATTAAATTGTCCATTCCGTCTTTTAAGTTTTTTATCAATAGCCATTGTGAAGCAATGTCATCAGTTCTAAAAATTTGTAGTCATTGATTTTCTGCAATTAATTTTCTTAACTCATTATTAATTAACTCTAGTTCTGAGTTATTTATAGTTGGTGAAAAATGTTTCGTGATGGCATTGTTCCATCAATGATGTTTTTCAGCATCTGTTCGAGGATTCAAAACGGTGGTGAAGAGGATATTAGTACAAGGATAAGGATCCCCAAGCAGACGACCATTGAACTCCCCATCACCAAATTTTTGTTTAATTCTGCTTTCCCCCAAAAATCGTGAGTCATTAGAGCTGCCTCTCCAGCGGCAAACAAAGTCATTAATTTTTAGGGAGGCGTCGCATACTTTTTGGCTATTCAGCGAGTAGTACCCTTTTCTGTTTATATAGTACTGCCCTGACGGGCCACCTTCTTTTGGGATCCTTATGTGGGCACAGTCAATGGCCCCAGCCACTTTTGAAAACTCTCGTATTTGAGAGAACTTGTTCAAATTTCTTAGCTGACTCGAAAAAGAAGTTTGCATTTTAATGAATAAGGGTTTTGGTAGCTCTTGCCACTCGCTTACAAATTTGGCAAAGCGTATGTTGGCTAAATCCGTGGATGTCTGCTCCTTCGTCTTGAATCTATGAACAAATCACAGGTACAGATTTCGAATTAGTTTGAACATTTAGTACAAACTTGCCTCGTTCCTTCCCCAATACCTTATTGCAACCATTACTTGGATATATCTATGAGTATGTAAACTCCTATATTGGCGCTGCTGAGGTACGAGTGGATAATTCCAATTATTTGTATGATATTGTATTCCGACTTTCTTCGTTTCTCAATAATTTCTTTATGTAGTTTCTATTCAACCTCAAGACGCGTTTAGCTTATTATGGCGTATTATGGGACTATGCAACATTGCATAAGTTTTTTTTTATAGCATTTTTGCGTTTAGAGGCATTATGGAGATTGCAAAAGTTTATGTACAGCGTTTTAAATAAGACTGTTGTTTCTTGTGATAATTTTCACAAGCGAAATTAAAATTAAATTAAAGAGACAAGTCCAACTTTATAGGATATTTGATATATATTTAAAGTACTTGCTGCTAATAAAAATACACGTCTGTCTTGTCGTGGCTAGTTCAACGATATCATTTCTTTTTATTTTATTCGACAATCCTTATGTTCAATTTTCGTTAAAATATAAGAGAGACATTCAGCAAAGTTTTAGTGTTGACTATTTAGTTCAATTTAGTATTAATTAAGATTAATTATTTTTTTGATTCATTTTCATTACTTATAGTCTAATACAAATGCATACAATACTTCAAAGATATAAAATTGTGTATAGTAAAATAAATTATAATATAAACATATTATTCGGAGTTCGCAGCTTAAACATCCTGCCCGCCTTGAAGTATCCAAAGGGTATCTTCAATCATCTAGTGGAAGCGGTGCTATCCGATGAATTGACCTTCGAATCACGCCCTTTTTGGTATTGATATCAACAACACGAACCTTCCCATCTGAAGATTGAATCAAATTTGTTATTCGTCCCATTAGCCAGTTTTGTGGAGGTGCATTGTCATCCCCAACGAGAACTAGGCTATTAATTTTGGCATTTTGAGATGAAACAGACCATTTTACTCGTCTTTGTAAGTCTACCAGATATTCCTTCGACCATCGATTCCAAAAATGCTGCTTTATCAACGTCAGCTGTCGCCATCTCTTCAACGCAGACATCTTGTAGTCAGTGACCACTGGTTCGACTATTGCATTTAATGGACCACCAATTAAAAAATGACCAGGAGTAAGGACTTCTTCATCACTCGGGTCATTGGACATCGCATACATTGGACGGGAATTCAATATAGCTTCTATATCAGCCACAACAGTTGACAGTTCTTCAAAGGTAAGGGAAGTTTCCCCGACGGTGCGAACGAGATGTTTTTTGGCTGACTTTACGGCGGCCTCCCATAGCCCACCAAAATGTGGAGTCTTTGGAGGTATATGATGGAACTGAATTCGCTCTGCGGCACACCATTGACTTATTCTTTGTTCCGTTTTCTGGTCAAGAAAACTTCGCCTGAACTCTTCTAACTGGTTACGGGCCCCAACAAAATTCGTTCCATTATCGCAATACAGATCCTTGCATAAACCTCGCCTTGCTACAAATCGTTTAAGTGCTGCAATAAACCCTTCAGTAGTTAAATCTGAGACAACCTCCAGATGGACCGCCTTCACAACGAAACAGACGAAGACGGCTACATAAGATTTTGAAGTTCTTTGCCCTCGCAGCTTGTAAGTCGTTTGGAACGGACCGCAAAAGTCTACACCACTCTTTAAAAATGCTCTTGCAGGCTGCACTCTGTCGGTAGGCAGATTGCCCATAATTTGACCCAACATCTTTGGTCTATATTTGAAACAAGTCCAACAGCTACTAACGACTTTCTTTGCAAGTGTGCGTACATCTAGCACCCAGAACCTCTGCCGCACTATTCCAACTAGAGCTTGGGGACCTGCATGGTAATTTTTATTATGTAAAAAAGTTAAAAGGTTTTTGACAAAAGGATTAGATTTAGGAAGAAGGATGGGATATTTTACAGAATAAGGTATGTCCGCATTCTGCAGACGCCCACCCACTCTAAGGAGTTTAAATGAGTCACCGTCGAGGAAAGGATTGAGATTTTTGACGGGACTCGTAGGGCTAATTATGTCTTCTTTTTTTAATTTATAAATTTCCTCATGGAAGTTCTTTTGTTGAATATTCCAAAGAATTCTGAGCAACGCATTGTCAATCTCATCAGCTCTGATAGGTGAATTATAACGAAGTTCATATTCTTCAAAAACTGTTTTTTCTTCTTTTTGTTCTTTCTCTTCTTTCTTAATTATCATCTTTTTGCGAACTACGATGATCCAGCGAAGTATAAGCGCAAATATTTGACATGTTTTGTCAATGCTTTTAAAACGCAAGTACATATTCTCAAAGTGATCATCTATAATTTTCGCCAAAAGAACTACATTACATTTTCGCATTCCAGGAGTATCTTTTCTTATCATTGACAAATCTTTTTGTTTAGGCCACATATCTTGTGACAATTTAAGGAATTTTGGACCCGAAAACCACATGCTGTCCCTCAACTCACTTGCATAGGCACCCCGAGATACAATGTCTGCAGGATTTTGTTTTGTGTTTACATGCTTCCAAGTAGCTTGGGGCAAATTTGTTTGTATTTTTGATACTCTATTCGCAATAAATACTTCCCAACTCGAAGGATGTGCTGACAACCAACAAAGCACTATTTCGGAATCGGTCCATAAGTAAATATCGTCAACTATATGCGAGAAATTTGGAAGAATCTTTAAAATAATAGAAGCAAGCAATTCCGCTGCACATAATTCTAATCTTGGCAAACTTTGAGTTTTTATAGGCGCTACTCTGGATTTTGCCGTTATCAAGTTGCAAGAAACTACCCCATTTTCGTCAACAGACCTTAAATAAACACAACAGCCATATGCACGTAAAGATGCATCCGAGAATCCATGAATTTGTGTGTTTCTTGACCTCAAGCTTAACACATATCTCGGAACTTTGACCAATTCCAACTCTTTCAAGTGATTTCGAAAAGCTTCCCATTCAGTAAAAATTCGTGCTTGAACTGATTCATCCCAATCAGTCTTTTTTACCCCCAAGCTTTGCAACAGAATTTTACCTTTCACAACAACTGGGTTAACTAACCCCAATGGGTCAAATAGAGTAGACAATTCAGATAGAATAATGCACTTTGTTATTTTCTGGTTTAACTTAATTTCTGGAATCACATACTGGAGCTCGTCTGAAGATGGATTCCATTTGATTCCTAAAGTTTTAATAATGTCTGCATCATTTATTCTAAGTGGTTTCTCTCGTTCTACTTCTGGTACGACATCCAACAAAGTTTTTTCATTCGACCACCACTTACGAAGCTCAAAGCCTGCACTAAGTAAAAGGGTTCTAACTTCTTCATATATACCAAAAATTTCTTCTGGCGAATCTCCCCCACTGATTAGGTCGTCCATATAAAAATCCTCATTCAGAACTTTTGAACCTAATGGAAACATACTTGCACCTTCTTCTGACAATGTCTTTAAACAGCGGATAGCTAAATAAGGCGCCGAAGTTGTTCCATAGGTCACTGTATTTAACTGGTACACCTTTAACGGATCCGTTTGATTAGATCTCCAAAGAATACATTGGTATTTACGATCATTTGGATTCACTACTATTTGGCGGTACATTTTGGAGATGTCAGCTGTAAGTGCGTATTTGTAACAGCGAAAACGTAATATAATTGAGTAAAGATCATCTTGCATTATCGGACCTTTCATTAAAATATCGTTTAAGGATTTACCGGATGAAGTTTTAGCACTACAATCAAAAACTACTCTAAGTTTTGTAGTTGTTGATTCCGGTCTGAGCACGTACTGATGGGGGCAAAAGTACTTCATATTTTTAGTCTCAGCATCACTAACTTCCGACATATGTCCTAGATCCTCATACTCTTTCAAAAAATCTACGTATTGTTCTTTTACAACGATATTCTTCATAAGCCTCCTTTCCAACGACATAAATCTCTTTTTTGCTATTTCAAAGGATTCTCCTAATGCCGATGGATCTTCTTTAAACGGAAAACTCACAACATATCTGCCTTCCCCATTTTTCTCTACTGTATTTTTGAAATGTTCTTCACATTTTTCTTCTTCAGGGTTAAGCAGTTTAGAAGTTATGGGATAGTTTTCTATTTCAACCAACTTTTCAACACGTTCGTGGAGATATTCGTCTTTCGACAACTGCTCCCCTCCTACAAGGCAAACTGTCCTGGCTGATGCATCTGATGAATCATATGATCCCGAAACGACCCATCCAAAAAGGGTCTTTTGAAGAGTAAGCTTCTCTTCCAATTTGATCTGACCAATCGATAAAAGGTCAAAGAAATGGTCTGCGCCTATCAGCATATCAACTTTAGCAGTTTCGTTGAAGTTTGGATCTGCTAGTACAATATTTTTTGGTATTTTCCAACTTTCTACCTCAAATGATTTGCTAGGCTGATGATTAGTAATGTTTTTGATTACAAGAAGCTCTAATTCAGTCTCAAACTCAGAAATCCTGGATCTACAAACCGATTTTGTGGTGTATCGGACATTTGTGACCCCGTTCCCTATTCCACTTATTTGTATATCTGCCTTGGATTTTGATAGTCTAAGTCTTTGCACCATACTTTCAGTTATGAAATTTAATTGCGAGGCCGAGTCTAACAAAACACGCGCAGGTTGAAAATTACCATAACTATCTTTAATTAAGACAACAGCTGTGGCTAGAATAGTTTGATTAGATGACCTGCCAACTAATGAAGCCGAGCTAGACTGGCCCTGGCCTGAGCTATCGTTCGCATTATTGACCGAAAATCTGTGGAGTAGCTTATTATGAGGTAACGAGCAAATGCTGCACTTTGGCTTAGTACAATGTCGCACAGAATGATCCTTTCCCAGACAATTTATACAAAGGATACGCTTTTTAACTTCCAGGAACCTCCTTCCCACTGGCAAGCTATCAAATTCTGGACAAGAATCAATAAAGTGTTGCAAGGACTTACAATATTCACATTGTATGCGCTCCGCGGCTAACGTTGTAGCTTTAAATTTCCTAAACTGCTTTTTTCCACTATTTTGCGAACTTGAATGATCGAATTTCGCCTGACTCTTAGCAGAAGTGCTTGGCTTTGGAATCCTAGCTTCTTTTGCTTCTAAGCTTTTACAACGACGATCTAAAATTTTATTAAATTCATCCCACGTTGGGAGCTTATTATAGTCCATTTCATCCTGCCATTTCGATTGAGTTTCTTCATCCACTCTATCCATAGCTAACGAGATCAAAATCGAGGAAGCTATGTCTTTGTAATTTCCTATTGCAAGCATTGCAGTGAAATGTGTATTAAAACTATCCTCCAAATGACGTAAAGATGAAGCAGATATTTTAGAAAGTTTTGGAAATTCTAACAAACTATTTATGTGCTCTTGAAATAAAAGAGTCTTATTATCAAAGCGGGCCTTTAATCTATCTAGTGCTTTCTGATAATTTGAGCTAACGACATTAAAGTCTCTTACAGCATCCAATGCTGAACCAGAAAGATATCTGAGCAAGTAATTAAACTTTTGCAAAGTGTCAAGGCTTTCGTCTTTGTGAACTAAATTCGTAAATAATCCCATAAAATTAGGATATTCTGAGAATTTACCGGAAAACGTAGGTAGTTTTATTGGTTCTAACTTTGAGCGAGGGCGGGGGTGCTCTGGAAAATATGTTGCATTTAAATGCTCAGCAGCAGTTGTGTTGCCCCTCATGTCCGATAACAATGTCATTATTTTTGTTTTCGCGCAAACATAAATTTCTTCTACCTCTTCACGAAAAGCCTCATTAGTCTTTTCTTCGTCAGGGTTATTAAATCTTTCAATGGACGATTGAACATTCAATATCTGTTTAAAATATGACTCAAGAATCCCTAAACGACATTCTAGTTCGGGTTCTGAAAGCGTACTTCCCTTCTGTATTATAAGGTTCTTCGTTCGACTCAGATTTCCCTTTGATGACGCACGTAATCCTTTCAAGTCAGCCAAAGTCTTCCCTACGCTCTGTTCACTTTGTGATGCCTCATCTTTACTTTGCTTATCGTCAGGCATCGTAGCTATCTAATGCCAACAATTTTCGTTAAATCGAGGATAATCTTTAGCAACAACAAATCTGCACACAACAATTTCCAAATTCGCCAGCAGCAACAACAGCAACTCCCACCGAAGACTTCATAAAAGACCCAACACCACAATAAACTATCTATTAGCAATGGATAATTGCACCAGCAGCAGCAACTCCGACAGTAAGTCCAACAGTAGATTCAAAAAAACCCAAATGCAAGAAATAAGCTATGCAAAATAAATTAGCCTCTCTGAAGATGAAATCAATTTTCTTATCAACGACAACTTATTGTATCCAATTAAGCCTATGCCAAGTTTACTTTTTAAGGAAAATATTCGGTAAATAACTAGCAACAACTATACTTCTAGTTTGTTTACGTTTCCTATCAACATAATTGATAAATGTTGACTTATTAACTCTTCTAGCAACAATGTTTAAATGATTTTTAATTCACCACACTAGATCTTCTAGCAGCAAGTATTTACAAATTTGTTTACCAACAATTTACTTCGCAACAAATTTCTATCAGTAACAACTTTGTATCAGCAACAACGAATAAGTTTCTCAACAAGTTTAATAAGAAATCATATATATAGAATCAAGCTTACTTGTGGTTTCAATCAACTCAATGTTTCAAACGATCCTCGATACAATCCACACTGCAACACCGGGTTAGAGTTCTTTCAGCGTTTGAGTGACGATTTCACACTGCAGACTTGATCAAAGCTATAATCTAATTGCCTGGTTTGATGAAATGTTGGATAACTTTTCTAGGTATGAGTGATAGCTTTTTCTCCATGCGGTTGCAACCTTGCTAAATTTGTATGTCACTGCTCCAAGAAAACGATGACCAAAAAGCTTGATGTACATACATATAGATCGGTGACTCAGAGACTTATATTTCTTCTTCTTTATTCGAATTTATGTACTGCAAATATGAGTAAAGAAATTAAGAACTTTTAGAGTTTACCACGATCGTTTTCCTTCCAACTTTTGTAGGGCAAATTCTGATTAATTGCCAGAATCCACTTATTGCAATTTTTAAACTTTAATTTTATAAATTTACAATAAAATTTAGATTGATTTATATTGGAAATACTATATATTCCCGGGTTTCGGCACCAATGTTTCTTGTGATAATTTTCACAAGCGAAATTAAAATTAAATTAAAGAGACAAGTCCAACTTTATAGGATATTTGATATATATTTAAAGTACTTGCTGCTAATAAAAATACACGTCTGTCTTGTCGTGGCTAGTTCAACGATATCATTTCTTTTTATTTTATTCGACAATCCTTATGTTCAATTTTCGTTAAAATATAAGAGAGACATTCAGCAAAGTTTTAGTGTTGACTATTTAGTTCAATTTAGTATTAATTAAGATTAATTATTTTTTTGATTCATTTTCATTACTTATAGTCTAATACAAATGCATACAATACTTCAAAGATATAAAATTGTGTATAGTAAAATAAATTATAATATAAACATATTATTCGGAGTTCGCAGCTTAAACAACTGTTAATGTTTAATATGGGACTTCGCGGGAAATCACTTCTGTTGTATGTTAGCAGAAATATTTATTAACATCAATATAAAATACAAAATAGCAGCAGAAGTTGAAGTGGTGCTAAACTCTTGAATACCCCTAAGCTAGCAGAAGCTTCAATTGAACTAATATCGTAATTAAAGTCGCAAATGCTAATTTGTATGTTATCAATAAATATGTAGATGTAATGTCTTGAAATCTATATTAATACATAGGGTTAGCATTAATTCCAACTTTCAGCTTTTATTTCACGCCAAAAATTAGCCCTGAGCTCTTAAACTCAGAATATTTTTGAAGACAAATTTCTTTTTTTTTAATTTTCGAACAATATTTATATTTTTAGTTTTATTTCAAAATGAACAAATTTGTGGCTTCTATAACACAAATATTACAACTTAAGTTTAAAATAAATATTTAATTTAACCTAAACATTGTATTAGAAACGATATCTTAATCCAGCGTGACCACTGTTGTCGTTAAATCTGAAATTCCTTGAAGCTCCTGCATAAACATCCAAGTTCTTGCTCAGTTGACGGTTATAATCAATGGTTGCACTTGACCCAGCTTGACGACTGTGTTCAAAGGTACCGCTCACTGAGCCCTGAGGCGATCTTGCTTTTCTCACGAGGACAACATCGTCAGATACTGGAACTACATCTCCATAAACCTAAGACGGACGAGAACAATGAACATTTAGAAAGAAGTCGTACTAAAATCAATTTTTTAAAACCTTACCCAATCAACATTAGCGACGTATGATGGATTTTCTTCAGGAAGAGTGAATCCCAAAGCCACTGCCAAGAGTCCGAAGAAGATTAAAGTTTTGAAAGACATGATGTTTATAATATTGATAAGTTGTGCTGTATGAATGAATTGTTTTGAAATGTCAATGCAAGACTGATTGCAACTTAAGGTATTCGATTGTCTTTTATAGCAAAAAGTTCAAATCTGCTTTTAGATTGATAACAGATGGTTTTCATCGTAGCTCATAAGAACCCACTTCTTTGATATCGATTGGGGGTTTTTACTTAAGCTTTTGTTCTCGAGGGTGGTTTCCCGTTTTTGTCAGATGAGCTTTAAATTGATTTATTAACTTATCATTTCCTATCTATTTTCCGTGTAGACGGGGGATTTATAAATTTATGTAGATCACTGAAACATAATTTGTTCATAAAGATAATTGGAAGAAAGGTAAAATGTATTCTATTTATTTATTTTTGTTAAATCTTCCAACATTGCATTATCAAAGTCTAGTGAATTTCACGGGGACTTACTTTCCGAAAAAATAAACATTATGGTAGGAACTTTGATCAGATAATTCATCAACACATCTCTTATCAAAATTGGAGCAGCTGTGCGAGTATAAATATCAAGGGAACGTCTTGTAGATTATTCAGTCTTTCAGCAGCATTCCTAACTTTAAACATTCTTAAAATCAACCTTAAACAAAATAAAATGTCTTTCAAAACATTGATCTTTTTCGGACTTTTGGCGGTGGCTTTGGGATTCACTCTGCCTGAAGAAAACTCAGTCAATGGACCATCAGAGTTTGTAAGTTAAAATTAGTTGATAAATTAATATTTAAACAAATATTTAACTATTTATCTTTTTTGTCATGGTGATAGGTCTATGGAGATGTTGTACCAGTGTCTGATGATTTGGTTCTTGTGAGGAGAGCGAGATCACCTCAAGGTTCTGTGAGTGGTACCTTTGAACACAGCCGCCCAATGGGTTCAAGTGCAACAATTGATTACAACCACCGACTGAGCAAGAATTTGGACGTTTATGCTGGAGCTTCAAGGAATTTCAAATTCAACGACAACAGTGGACATGCTGGTCTAAGATATAGGTTTTAAGAACGATGCGAATTGAGAAAGAATTTAATTTATAAATTATTTGAATATAATAATACACGAAAAAATATTTATTCTAAACTTGATACCGTCTTTTTATTTTTATTGTGATTCATAAAAATAAATAAGAGCTCACCAAGAAACACAATCTTAGAAGATTTAAAAAATACCTGAACCGTTTATTAAATTTAAAAATCATTTCTTTAAAAGGATTCAAATTATATTTTCCAATGTAGACTCAATATGTTTGTTTTTCATACCAAAAGGTTTTCCATTAACGAGGTTTCTTTTTAAATAGTCCGCAGTTTGAGGGGATTTCTTTTTTTAAGCTATTATCTTTTGAAATATGTACAAACTACGACGTTACTAAGAAAATTTATAAATATTTCGAAGAATTACGAAAAGGTAAGTGTCTTCCTTACTTTCAAACCTATTTTATACGATAAGACCTTCTAAAAGGACAAATACACGTCATGTTAGATTAAATTTACGATTATAATAAAGCTACTATAAGCTTTTCGAGAGCTCCTTTCTTTTTAAACTCTCTTCAAATAAAGATTTCAAATAAATCTCATTGAAGTCTTCTTGACCACATTCATTTTGTCAAATCAAACAAACTTTTTTTTGAATAATACTTTTTTAACCGCATTTAAAAATAAATTGTATTCGTTAACAGATACAAATTTAAAAACAAAATTCAAAACAAAAAACAATTTCAAAGAAATCGGATATTAAAACAGCAAAATAATGCAAACAAATACCAAAATATAATGAGCGGTTTGAATAAAATCGAGTAGGACTAGTAAATACTTGAACATATTAAAATAACAAGTAAACGCCAAAATTGAAGTGAATAAAACAAGTATTTACTCTTACTCGCGAGTAAATACCTGAGAGGCTAGTAAAACCCGGAAAATGCCAATTTTGGTGTGAATAAACGCAAGTAAATACTTCTGGAGTAAGTATATATTCGTCTATTCGCAAGTCAACCCGACCCCAGACTTGCAGTCGTACTTGTAGACGAAAGATGGCTGCATTTATGAACCTACGTGGTGTGAAACGTTATAGACACAGGCGTGATTTAAGTCCCGATCTATCTACATAAGTGACTATTACTTTTTGAGAGCGAATACGTACATACATAGATTTTCTCACTACGCACTTTCTTGATGAAAACCGGAAGTCACACTACTTTCATCCATAGCTGCAAGAGGACAAAAACAAACGGGAACGACAACTGACTTGTGATTAATGACGGGAAGTCACGGTTAGTTTAGGCGAAAACAGAACAAGTCACAACAAGAAATGATGCGTAGTCGGTGTGGCGCTACAAGTATTTAATTGTCTTTTTTGTGAATTCACTAGCTAGTATACCCTCGGGTTGACGAGTACACGGTCACAAGAAAACTCGACGCTTTATTCATATCGTTTTACTCGGAGTTTAAATACTCGTTACACTTTACTTGTTAGTAAATACTCGTCGTACTCGCTTTTATTCACAAGCTCAATAACTTCAATATACTTGTTGAAGATGATTCAACAAATGACAAACAAACAAAAAAAGAACGAGCTAAGATTAAGCTTTAATACGAAATTCTCTCCACAATTTAGTCAAGCTAAAATTTAGCAAAGCATTTAAGCGAAGTTTATATTTTTGTTTCATAGAACCTACACTGAACCAAAAAGGTACATAATATCAATAAAAAGTTTATTGTCCCAATAAACTTTTTAATTGAAACTCGTCCAACTAACAAGTTTGTTGGTACAATAAATTCCTGTTTATTGAATTATTTTCCCCCTTAAAATTCAATAAACTGTTAGTTGATTCTTATAAACAGTTAGTTGAAATACAGTTTTGGAACAATAAACGATTTATTGGGACAATAAACGATTAATTGAGACAATAAGCGGTTAGTTGAAATAAAAGGCAAAACTAAAAATAGAGTTTATTGGTGCAATAAACTCGTTTGTTGGTTCAATAAACGAGTTTATTGGCTCAATAAACTTATTTATTGGCTCAATAAACTTAGTTATTGGCTCAATAAACTTATTTATTGGCACAATTAACTGCTTTTATTGGTCCTATAAATGAGTTTATTGGCGCAATGAACTCGTTTATTGTCCCAATAAACAATTTAACTGGCGCAATTAACTCAGTTTATTGCCACAAATAGCATATTGCTAAAAATTTTAGTAAAACATTAAAATTTTAATTTATTTATTTATATAAATAAATTAAATTTCAATATATTTATAAAATTTCTATAAATATTTTATTGTGGCAATATGTACATGTTATTACTTACGTTTTATTTTTTCTATTTGCAACCTTTTCTGAAATTTGTAAGAGTTTTAAGTTCAAAAATTAAACATTTTAGTTAGATAAACAACATGAGATATTTTATTTTAAATAAATGTTTTATAAATAATTATTTAAAATAGTTGATAGTGCTACAGAGCAAGTATGAGGACTCGGTGATGAAGGTAGCGATGCTGGTCTGGAAACTGGGTAGGGAGAAGATCTTGCGGATGAACTTTGACAATCGTCATCTAAACCAAAATGCGATCGAGTATATAGAAAAAGCGTCTTTCCTATAGATTCTCGCCACATTCTCAAATGATTCTCAAACTTGATGAGAGTAGTATACTTAAACGGCTTTAAAATTTGGAGTAGGTGGTGACATTCAATTTTCTTCAGCACATTTATGTCTACTTCTTCATCTTGTTCAAAAAAAAACAAATTTTTATTTAGTTTGCAAAAATGTGAAAGGAGAATAGGCGGTTTCGTCCGATCGTTGTTACACATAGTAATCTATATCACTAGAAATGGAAAGGTCTCAGTGAATGTAGAAATTAAATAAACTTACAAGAAAACGATACCTTTCCAGTGATATAGGTCATCATGTTTAACACCGATGGGATGAAACCCATACAAAACTGTCTATTCTCCTTTGTATGAGCTGTTTTTGTCAACATACGACGAATGTACACATCTGTGGTGCTTGGCATAAACATGATAACTCCTATAGGTAATGCTTATTAAAATATTGTAAATTAACTTTTGGACTCAATTAATTTTTGCTTTTAATGGAGTTATTATATTTAGACCAAACACCACAGATATATATATTATAAAATTCAGGCAAAATCACTAACCTTTGAAATGTTGAATGAGTTCCTCCTGATCCCAGCTTTTTAGAAGCGCCGAAAGTTCATCAACTTCTTGGGATGCGTTGATGTTGGAGTTGGCGATAGCGTTGGCGTTGGGTTCAAGATCCATTAAAAGTTTTTGGAGGGCGTCATCTGACAACAGCTCAATGCTGATGATGTTTCCTTTTTCCGTGTTGACTGGGATCATCTCCTCGCTGTTGTCAATACATGGTGATGGTAAATCATCCATGGTTTCACGTTCATTAGTCTCTGTTGCATAAACGGTGGCGATGGCTTCGTTTTCGCTTTTTTTGTCTTCCATTTTAAGCGTTTTTTCAACTAAGTGCGCACGAGAATTGAATTGTAATCTGTATGTGGATCTGTAGTGTAGGGAAAACAAATATTTTTTATTGTTTGAAATGAATTTAAAAAACTATATTTTTGAAGTTTTGCAGCGTGAAAAGAATGATTTGAATTATATTAACTAATGTCTTTTTAACTTATTATATTACGTGTAAGCAGCTATTTAATGATCGTAACAACAAAAATAATCCTTTACTTTTAAAATTATTTAACCTTTTGCAGTTTTAATTAAATTAATTAGTGGACCAACAATATCCTTCAGTGAAATCAAAGAAAATTCACCTAACTCATTTTCATCAAATTCATAACATAGAATATGGGGATTGTAGTGAACTTTATTAAGTTTTTGGCAAAAAAAAACAATACATTTTGTTTTTCAAAAACAACTATATCTAATATTACAGAAAAAACCATATCATTCTTGAAACATGTTATGTAGAAGTTCTGCTTATATGTGTAACCTTCTATTTTGGCTTTCAAATAAAATTCTATGCTGGATGAAGGTAATCCTAACATGCTAGATATAATGCTATTAAAATTACTTTTTAACTTGTGTTTATCATATATTTCAAAGCAATTTAATTCATTTTCATTGCAATGAAATTTATATGCTGTTTTAAGTTGGTATTTTTTTGGTCACATGTCAAACAAACCTTTCTCCGCGATGTAATGGCATGTGAATAGAGCTTGACACTTTTATGCTTTGCTTCGAACTTAAAACACCACATATTTCTAAGTGGCCCTGATTTTTTGATAATATAAGGGTAGTGCCTTAGATTATGATGCTTTGGTCTAAGTGTGTCTTTAAAAAGATGAACATAGTCTCATGGTGCACACGAATTTTCTCTTGTAACATGGAAATGATGCTATCATTAACTTCCAATAAGAGCAAATAGTCTATCAGTTCTATAAAATTAAGAATGAATTTCCAAACCTCGTTATCGTCGGGTACAAGCTCCTCAATCATTATCGGAAAGAGTGAAATAAAAGTCATCATTTCTCGGGCTGTTATTTTAAGACGTTTGCTTTGTATGTGATTCAACTTAATTTCACCCGACATATGTATTATCAATTTCGATTGGTTCGTATTCAAAACTTTGCTTCCTTAAATTTAAAGTTTGTAAAGAAAAATATTTTGCTGTAAATTTAAAATAATTTAAGGCATGACAGATATCATAGTGACATATTCCTAAATGCATCGTGCATTAGGTCAACACAATAATTTTCAGAAACATGAAAAGATGGAATTTGATTAAGTTGAGATTCTATTTGTATTCCTGTTTCGGAAGAGTTATTTAAAAGAATATCGTTTCTGTAATTTAAACGGTTTCTAAGCAAATCAACATTTTGCAATGATAACGATTGAGCTTCTGATTTTTGAACTTTGCAAAACATACAGTAAGAGTTGCTAGAAAAAGATTTGTTAAAGCCTAAAAATGAATTCAAACCTAAATTATTGCCTAAAATAAGACCTAAAATAAAATGAACTTGAATTGAAACATTGGTTTCTAATCTAATTTTAATTCCGTCAACTTCGAGGCTTTGTAAATCTCGTACCAAAGTTTGAAAACATACATTGTTTCCAAAACACTTAATGTCTGAAGTTCTTAAAATGCCTGCTCAAAACACATTGTCTAATCTGGATTCTTTCCAAGGGAGACTAGGAAATGAAAAGTATACAGCACATATTGAGTGAACACCAGCACGTGAACGCAAAGGATTGTTGATTTCAAAATCATCGGTGTATAAAAAATATGAAACAAGAATTTTGTCAGGATACATTTTAACTTTTTCTTTCCAAAGTTCACCTTGTATAAAATCTGACTTATTTTCGTTGGAATCATTTAATTTTTCCATATAGCGGAGTGTTTTATCTAAGGTATCACCTTTTTCGAAAAATTGAGTAAATTGAAATTTTAAAGGCATTAAAATAGATTTAGTTTCCTTTGCGTCATATGCTAGACTTCCATTTTTAAAAACTCTTTGAACTTCATTCGTTAAAGTAAAAGATTGTAGGTCTTGTATAAGGTTTTGTTTTTTTAACCATTTAAATAACATATAGTCTGTATTGCAATGCGAGAAAGGATTGCGACAACCCAATATTAAACTCGACATCTCGTTTTGAAGTTCAATGTTACATTGTTTTGAAATTTGTTCGCAAAACGATGTAAACAAATCAAGTATTGGACTTAAAATATACTTTTTTACAAGTTCTTGAATTTCAGATATATTTTTTCTTGCAAAGCTGTTATTGTCATGCAATGTCAGGACAAAACGAATTGCGAAATCGTAGACATCCTTTAGACGGTCTTCTAGATTTATTTTTTCATTAGGTGCCAACGTTTCTATGTCATCCTCATCATTAAGCAAGAATTTTTTAAGATCGTTGTCATTAAAAGAACTTTTTTCATCATTTAGAACTACTCTAATATTAGAAATATTATCGAATTGAAAATTTTCAACGAAAACATTATGGTCAGCACATTCAACCCCGTTTCCTGAATATGTTTTCGACTTAAATGTTTTTTATAGCTGCTTAAATTCTGAAATGACTGCGTACACAAACTTTCCCTACACTGAAAAGTACTTAAAGAGCTTAAATAATGTTCTTGTTTTAAGTGTTGTAAATATAAGTGTGTTTGTAGCATGAAATTTAGCGTTGCAAACAAAAAAAATCATTTTGGTTCTGTAATATTTTTTTTTTGAAATTGACTTTAATTTTGTAGTTTTTTGTATTAAACTTAAAGGGATCAAACAATACTGCTGTGAACTTCTGATCTATCGAAGATCCTAACAAAGATTTATAGAGAAAGAAGGGATAATTTAAAGAATGAAAAAATATATGTTGACTTAAAAAAAATTTGCGAATCATTGCGTTTCTCAATTTTTGAAATTCGAAAGCATGCAATTAGACTATTGTATTATATAATTTGTATATTTTATTACTAATGAACTCACCTTGCTTTTTCAAAATTATCTGATGAGTTGTATTAATTCTCTTGCAACTTGATTTTTCATTCATTACATTTGTTGGCACAATATGAAAAAAGAATTTAAAAAAACTAATAGTACACAGAAAATTACATACAAGGGCCGACTTTTCTTACCTCTGATAAAAATGTCTGGTTAAACAAACAACCATTAGTAGGTTAAAACGTATCGAATCAAAAATATTTTATATTAAAAAGTAGAAATTGTTTCACAGATATGTTTACTCAGCACAGCGCAGCACAAGAACAAGGAATAGACTGAATCGTTTATTCAGACAATTCTTCTTGTGCGCTTGGGTAAACTATGCCAACAAATAGTTGTTTGGGACAATAAACTGTTTATTGCGACAATAATCAGTTTGTTGGGACAATAAATGGTTGAATGAAAGTTAACTGTTTTTGAAATTTGAAATTTATTGCGACAATAAACAGTTTATTGATTTTCGGATTTCGAAGTCAATAAACTCAGATTGTTTGTCCCAATAAAAAGTTAGTTGATTGATGAAATCTGAAATCAATTAAAGTTTATTGGGACAATGAAAAGTTTGTTGGGACAATGAAAAGTTTGTTGGGACAATGAAACATGAGTCAATAAACAGTTTTTACAATTTTTATAAACAGTATTTTTTTCAGTGTATACATTATTGAACTGTCAAAATTGCTCAGTACATTTATTACTTATTATATTGCTGATGAATGGGAGAAGGGTTGGGGTTGAATATCCTTAAAAAATTTGTTTTAATAGATAAAAACTACATTTTGTATATTAATGCAAATATATACATACCTACATATATTATAATAAAAGAAACTTAAACAAAAACAGCCTCAAAACGGCCCTCTTTAAATGTTCTATGCTTACGTTTAGTTAAGTTAGATAACAACTCTAAATTTATTTCTGAAGGGTTCTGTCATGAAACAAATTGCATACTGCGTGATTCTTTTGTGCAGTGCTTAAATAAATTCGATACTGAGAAGTCTTTCGGAGCCGAAAAAAACTCCGAATTACGAAAAAAAAAACTAATTTGAGTTGTGATGAAGCATCCTCTTATTTTTTAACTTGGTGGATAGTTTCCACAAGTTCAATTCATTTGTTTACAAAACTTTCTTCTGTCAAAATTTAGCTCAGGTTTGATCTGAAGTTTATTGAATTTATTGCAGAATCAATTCAATCAACTCAAGAATTGCTGTCTAATAAAATGTCAGTACATTCCACTGCAAATGTTCCTTCTTTTACAAAAAAAACAGCGCACATATTTCATAACTTTTTCTTTTCAAAAAGAGAATAATTTGACGTTTGGTTAATAAGATGTCATATCAATCAAGTGGCAAATTAATCCACCTTACTTTGGGAAAAACTCCTCGTGATTTATTTATAATCTCGTGCCTTAAATATGTGATTATTATTTGATAGAGACGTAGTACAAGTCCTAAGAAGCACATTTTCAAAATCTCCAAATGCCCATTCTCTACAATTTGATATAATAAAAACTGTCTTTTCTTACCATGTTTTTCTATTTCTCTCATTTATACTTTTTCCTTCCCCTTTTCAAATTAGAAATATTATTATTAATAAAAAAAAACTTAAATAATAATACAGAACTAAAACTGATATATTTGTACACGAACGAACCTAACAACTGATTGTACCTTTCTTTTAAATTGAATCATAGATGGCGCGTTGTAAGATTTCATTGTGAATGTTGCTTAAACTAACTGTCACTGTCAGTTTTGACATTTACAAAAATATGCAGCAGACCCAAAACAATTTTTCTTTTGCACACCACGTCTGTAAACGTAAATAAAAATAAAATAAAAGTTCTTCACATAAAATCCAATAAAATAACATTTAAACAGAAAAAAAATGTCGAACATTACAGCGGCAGTAATCGCAAATAGAAATAAGAAACATTTTCTTGGAGTTCCAGCACCGCTCGGCTATGTAGCCGGTGTTGGTCGAGGGTTTGTTCTTTGCTCTTAGTTCTAATTCGTGGGAAATAAATTGACCTCTTTTTTTTCTCCATAAACAGTGCCACAGGATTTACAACTCGATCTGATATCGGTCCAGCTCGAGATGCCAACGACGTCTCCGATGACCGTCATGCTCCACCAGCGGCGAAGCGCAAGAAAAAAAGAGGAAGAAGAAGAAGACGACGAGGATTTGAACGACTCTAATTATGACGAATTCAGTGGATACAGTGGCTCATTGTTCTCAAAGGATCCCTATGACAAAGACGACGAGGAGGCCGATGCCATCTACGAGTCCATCGACAAGAGAATGGACGAGAAACGCAAGGAATACAGAGATCGAAGAATGAAAGAGGACTTGGAGAAGTATCGTCAGGAACGTCCAAAGATCCAGCAGCAATTTTCCGATTTGAAGAGAAGTCTGGCCACAGTTACCGCCGAAGAATGGTCGACCATTCCAGAAGTGGGGGATAGTCGCAACAGAAAACAGAGAAATCCCCGGGCAGAGAAGTTTACCCCGCTTCCGGATAGCGTTATATCAAGGAATCTGGGAGGAGAGGCGTCGTCTACCATCGACCCACGGTCTGGGTTGTCATCGATGGTTCCTGGTGTCGCCACCCCGGGGATGTTGACTCCAACAGGTGATCTGGATTTGCGAAAGATTGGTCAGGCCAGGAACACTCTTATGAACGTGAAGCTGTCCCAAGTTTCGGACTCGGTCGAGGGACAAACTGTCGTTGACCCCAAGGGCTACTTGACTGACCTCCAGAGTATGATTCCTACCTACGGAGGTGACATCAATGACATCAAAAAGGCGCGTCTCTTGCTGAAGAGTGTCAGGGAGACAAATCCCAACCATCCTCCGGCTTGGATTGCTTCAGCACGACTTGAGGAAGTCACCGGAAAGGTTCAAATGGCCAGGAATCTCATCATGCGAGGATGTGAGATCAACCCACAGAGTGAAGACCTCTGGCTGGAGGCAGCCCGTCTGCAACCACCGGATACAGCTAAGGCTGTGATTGCTCAGGCCGCTCGCCACATCCCCACCTCGGTGAGGATCTGGATCAAGGCTGCTGACTTGGAGACAGAAACCAAAGCCAAACGCCGGGTGTTCCGGAAGGCTCTCGAACACATTCCTAATTCGGTGCGTTTGTGGAAGGCGGCAGTCGAGTTGGAGAACCCCGATGATGCTCGGATCCTTCTTTCCCGTGCTGTGGAATGTTGCAACACGAGTGTTGAGCTTTGGTTAGCCCTGGCTCGCCTAGAGACCTACGAGAACGCCAGGAAGGTTCTCAACAAAGCCCGAGAGAACATCCCCACCGACAGACAGATTTGGACCACGGCCGCAAAGCTGGAGGAGGCTAATGGCAACATCCACATGGTGGAGAAGATCATTGACAGATCTCTGACCTCCTTGAGTGCCAATGGAGTCGAGATAAACCGGGAGCAATGGTTTCAGGAGGCCATCGAGTCGGAGAAGTCGGGAGCGGTACATTGCTGCCAGGCCATAGTGAAGGCCGTAATCGGAATAGGAGTCGAGGAAGAAGACAGGAAGCAGACATGGATTGACGATGCCGAATTCGTAAGTTCTTTTGGGGGTTGTCTTTGTTCTTGTAGTTTTAATGTTGTTTCCATTTCAGTGTGCCAAGGAAAACGCCTTCGAATGCGCAAGAGCTGTTTATGCCCACGCTCTGCAGGTGTTCCCATCCAAGAAGAGCATCTGGCTTCGTGCGGCTTACTTCGAAAAGAACCACGGAACTCGTGAGAGTCTGGAAGCTTTGCTGCAGCGTGCCGTGGCTCATTGTCCCAAATCTGAGGTCCTTTGGTTGATGGGAGCCAAGTCCAAGTGGTTAGCCGATGATGTTCCGGCAGCCCGTGGTATTCTTTCATTGGCTTTCCAGGCAAATCCAAATTCCGAAGACATCTGGTTGGCTGCTGTGAAGCTGGAAAGTGAGAACTCTGAGTACGAACGAGCTCGTCGCCTCCTGGCCAAGGCGAGAGCTTCAGCTCCAACACCTCGAGTTATGATGAAGTCTGCGCGTCTTGAATGGGCGCTCGATCGAATGGACGAGGCACTGCGCCTCTTAGACGAAGCGGTTAAGGTATTCCCTGACTTCCCCAAACTCTGGATGATGAAGGGACAGATTGAGGAACAGGAAAATAGATTGGACGAGGCTGCCAGCACCTACACCCAGGGTTTGAAGAAGTGTCCCACTTCAATCCCATTGTGGATCCTGTCGTCGTCGTTGGAAGAACGCAAAGGGACTCTGACTAAGGCTCGTTCGATTCTAGAAAGAGGGCGTTTGAAGAACCCGAAGACTTCCCAACTCTGGTTGGAGGCGATTCGTGTGGAACTTAGGGCAGGACTGAAAGAAATTGCCTCGACGATGATGGCTCGTGCATTGCAGGAGTGTCCCACTGCCGGGGAACTCTGGGCTGAAGCCATTTTCATGGAATCAAAGCCTCAGCGGAAGACAAAATCAGTGGACGCATTGAAGAAGTGCGAACATGACCCACATGTCCTTTTGGCCGTTTCAAAGCTGTTCTGGTCGGAACACAAGTTCTCCAAGTGCAGAGATTGGTTTAATCGAACGGTAAGAAAAAAGCCAAATGGAACAGTCTTGAGAGCTTTTTGATGACCATTTTCTTTTGCAGGTTAAAATCGATCCTGATTTTGGAGACGCTTGGGCGTATTTCTACAAATTCGAATTGATTCATGGAACTGAAGAGCAACAGAAGGAAGCCCTGGAGCGGTGTGTAGCTGCCGAGCCGAAGCATGGAGAGGCATGGTGTGCCGTAAGCAAACACATAAAGAACTGGTGCTTCAAGACACCCGAAATTCTTGGAGGAGTTGTCAAGCAACTCGCTATACCGACTTAAGAATAAAAATAAACGTTTAATTCACTTTATTTAGTTTGGACTTTTTTCTTTTATAATTAACTTGGCACAATCCGAGATGATAGTCGCTCGGATGTGGTTCTGTAGGCGATGATCTTTGAGGCTATTGTTGGGGTTAAGTTTGGAGGAAAGTTTCCGCTTGTTTTGAATTCCTTCTGGGATTGAATGAGTCGGGATATCAGCTCCTCTTGGGGCAGAATACGGCAAAGAGCTAGTTCGTCGTCTGTCGAGTTAACTGCAGACACCCAGGCTTTAATTTTCTGGTCAGGTGTTGGCAATTGGACGAAGTCCCCAATGATACAAGAAAGTCTCTGTTCCTTCAAGAGATTTTGAAGTAATTATCAATTTTAATTGGATCTAATGGGATTTACCTGTGCATCTTCTTTGGTTGTTGAAAAGTGAATTCCTTCGGTGGGAAGATTTTCCATTTGTGTGGGTACCTTGAAACCATTTTCGGTGATCAGGAAGCAATTGTGCTGGGCAAAGATTTCGATTTTTCTTTGTTGAATTGAAGTCAGGTTATAAGTCCATATTTTGGGAAGAATTGTGTACAAGAACTCTCGACGTAGATCTTCACGACTGTAGTTGAAGTATTGGAAGTTCTTGAGAGTGGTGAGTTCGTTCCAGGTGTCTAGCTTGAGGCAAGACATAATGCGACTATTTTGGCTAAGATATTCAAGGATGTCGGAGTGTAATTCAGGCAGATCCACTTCGAAACGGGACATTTCTTTTTGGAGAGGACGATTTTGAATTTAATTTTGAAAAACTCAAGGTGTTGAAAGTTTAAAACTAATTTCCGGTCAACAAAAATTAAAGCTTTGGTGTTCACTGTTCAAATTTGAATTTGAAGTTTTTTTCAGCGGAAACGTCATTTTAACACAAAAATGTGAACCGGATAAGAAATGAACTTTGTACAGGGATGTTTGTGAGGAATTTAAAAATAGAAAATATATAGAAAACTATGTGTTGAGAATTTTTAGTTATGATTAGAATGTCGTGGATTTTCAATATCTTGGTGGATTTAAAAAAATAACATTTTACATAGCGCAGTGACTATATTAAAAAATACGAAAAATCAATATGGAACACATCTAAATGATTAGTCATCGCATTCTGTGTCACTTGCTCAAGTTCTTTTGACAGCTTTAAAATACATAGGTTTCCTCTGAAAATCGTCTTTAATTTCTGTTCAACGAATCAGAACACTTTCTTATCCCTAATTCACATTGAAAACGATGAAAAAAAAGATGAAATTGGAAAATTTTGGAAAATTACAAATCTATCTATAAAACCTTCAGTGAATTCATGAAGTGGAAGAAAATAAGTGACAGCTAGGTTGTCGTAAATATTGTAGAGTTAAGGCATTAGCCGTGTTTTTTTGGTATCTCATATATAGTAGAGTGAGAAATTGCCAAAAAACGTCCGCAGGAGTCCAGTTTTTATATTTTAAAGTTGATATTATTGAGTACTTGCCAGAATATTTTATCAAACATTTTTAAAAAAAGGTGATAGTCGATTGCAGAGTTTTTACCAAACAATTTGACATAAAATAAAAACTTCAAGAAGGGAGTTTGTTCGTAGACTACTACATTAACATGTGGTGTTGAAGCGAGCTTGAAACTTGCCTCGATTCATTATATACCTGAATCGAGTTGAATTCATAAGAAACATCGAAACACCATTTGCATTTTAGAAATTGCTGTCAACCTTAATCATTTTTAAATCTTCTTGTGCGGTGGAACCAAAAAGATTAATTTAATCTAAACTGAGATAAGCCCCACCGAGCCACAACGACTTTGACAGATTGATTACTTTTATATATTTCTTTTCTAATACAAACAAATACATATATGTGTATATGGAAAATAAACAACATAAAATAAGGTTTGTATAAGGATTTGTTACGTTAGATTTGTGTATAAGACAGACTGAGATAGTTATGAGATTTTCGCAAAAAACCAAAACGCTGTTTACGCGAAATTATTGGTTTTTGGCCTAAAACGCATAAGCCACAAGTTTTATATAAAAGATGTCAAAAACATGGTTTTGGGTTTGGTGTAATAGTTTTTAAGTGGCGAGATAAGACTGTGTAAGAAGATTTTTCTTGTTGATTCTCAGAGCCTAGCCTTGGCTATTAAAATGGATCGAGAGAACCAAACCGAGTCAACTCAGATTTCCCATACAGGGTCGGTTTTGGTTTGGCCAGGGTACATTTGAATCTTTGACATTGTCGTATATGGCAACCTTAAGAACTAAAATATTGACTCCATCGTCGTCGTGACTACCAATGTGAAATAAATGTTTAAAATTAGTTTGTAAATACAAAAATAACAAGGTACATTTTTTAGTTCTTCCATTATGTTTTTGAGAGCTTGGTGGCATTTATTTGTATTGAATCGTTTACTTATTATTGTCTTAAGTGAAATTAGGCGTGTTTTTTTGGCATCTCTATCTGCAGCCAAATTCGATTTGCCAAAGGAACGTATGCGCAGTTGCCCATCCACAGCTGCTTTATTTTATTTTTAAGTTGGTAGACTTGTCTAGCTGTCAGATAATGAAGCAAAATAAAGAAAAAAGGAATTTTATTCAAGATTTGTTCGAGTTGGTTTTACATATAATTAATTTATAAACCAAAGTAAAAAGAAATCGTTTTAAAATTAAAATATAAATAAAATATTGGGGTATGTTCGTAGATTTGGTCTATTGACGTTCATGAAATTGAATTTCTTATAGGTGGCCCATTTATATGCAGGATCGAAAGATGGAAATTGAAACTCGTATGTAATATAGAAGACTTTTGAAGTTTAATTTTGACGATAGGGGTACTCATAGAGCCGTGTAAACTTTCAAAATTTTTATAAATAATCTTTACTCAACTTTACTTAACTAAAATGGCCACTTTTGGCATAAAGTAGTTAAATTACAAATAGTTTTTGTTCTTTCTAGCCCCATTTGTGTTTAAATGAACTGTTTTTTTTTAACCCTTAACTTAAGTTAAACACTTGAGTTATCCGATTATCCTTGTTACCAACCTAAGAAATTCAATTTTTCTCCGATCGAGTATCGATACTCGAAAAAATGTTAATTTATATTTGCAGGCAGATTTAAACTTAAAACACTATTCACATGAGCTGATAATGATTTCGACATTTCTTTCACATGAGAGTTTTTAAAATTCGTCGCGAATGAACCAAAACAAGAATGATTTTTTTAGGATCAGTACGCTCGATTATTTTATTCGTTGCGAGTGTGGATAATGTGGAACGCGAATAAAGTTTGACATTTCGTATCAACTACAATTTTTTCTTAAATTTATTAATTTATGATATTGAAAAGTAAAAACTAACATTTTGTAGTTTAATAGCCGTTCGTCAGTCGCACTCATGTGAATACTGCTTAAGTTTTATAAGCAACTGCGTGTTGCAGACTGCGTACAGCGATGTCAAAAAAAAAAAACACGCGTGTTGATCCATTAATTTCGTGAAATGTCAACATATCGCTTTATTGTGTGTAATTAAATGTGATTGTTAAATGTATAGGGTGGTTAAATTGGAAAGGTCGATGTTTATTTCAAATGAAGCATACATTTTTAGGAAATTAGTGTCATTTTTTTTTAAATAAAAGAGAGGATGGGATGCGACCCACACTGATAACTTCCCATCCCGTCTGTGGATTTGTCTTGCTTAAAAGATTGTCTATATGTACTCGTATCAATTTTTACCAAATTTGCGTACTATTTTTAGATTTTATTTTTTATGAAAAAACGGACTGTTGGATTTTTAAATAAAAATTAATGAATATCGAAAACGATATTTTCTGTGAAATAAAATAAGTTTGAAGCCAATATTTTTAATTTTTGAAAAGCCATTTGAATCGAAAGTAAATTTTATTTTATTTTATTTTATTTTATTTTATTTTATTTTATTTTATTTTATAAATCTTATCGATTAAATTTTGACACGTGGCTTTGAAAACTTTTCATTTTAAAGGAATATCTATACACTTGTACAAGTATATAAAGTAAATTTTTACCAAGGTTTTATTTTTTGTTTGAAAACTGTCAATTAGATTTTTCTCAAAATTTTACTGAATGTTGACAACAACAGTTTTTGAAAGATAAAAGTAATGTAAAGCCAATATTTCAAGTTTTTGAAAAGATATTTGAGTCGAAAATAAATTTTTACCAACTTTTGTTAAATTTTTTTAGGTTTTTAATTTTTTGTACAAAAACTGTCAATTCGATTTTTTTCAAAATTTTACTGAATGTTAACAACAATATTTTTTGAAAGATAAAAGTAAATTAAAGCCAATATCTCACAGTTTTGAAAAGATATTTGAGTCGAAAATCAATTTTTACCAACTTTTATACATTATTTTTAGGTTTTTATTTTTTGGTTCGTAAGATATTTAGGGTTAACCAAAATTTTTACTCTTTTTTATAAACTTCTATGGTAAAAAAACCACCCACTCAATTTTGAGAGCCCTTTCTGCATCTTTCTGCCTTTTTATCTGTACAACAAAATTTATTTGAAATGGATTTCTCTTCTGGTTCCTGAGCTATTGACGACGAAAAAAACGTTTTGAACGTACGGACGTTCGTACACACGCACGCACAGACATCTTTCAAAAAATCTTTTATTTCGACTTTAGGGACCTTGAAACGACGAGAAATATCAACATTTTTAATTTGACAAATCAGACCCATTACAATAACTTCCTATGGGAAGTTAATAAATTAGGTGTCGCAACAGTTCGTTGAGAGCTAAGGCCTTAAAGCTTTTAACCAACCCTGTGTGTTGGTAATATTGTTAGGAATTGAGGGGACCTACAGTTTTTTGACAAGAATTACTTTTCGTGGATTTATCAATTCCCCGTAAGATACAATACCCGCGACAAAATATTAATAAAGCACAGGCTGGCATTGAACCCAAGACCTTTGGAATGACAGTAGTTTTCACATCTCGATATGCACGATATGCATTTTGATTTGAACGCCCATTTTTATAATAAGTCTAATTAACTTTAACGCGTTTCTCGATTGTTTGTCTTTCACTGGTTCAAACTGAGTTAATCTGAAATTGAGAAATGTCAAATGAGAAAAAACTTTATTGTGGATTTCTTTTTAACACAAAAAAGCAATATTTTTAAGAAATTTGAATCCCCGTTTCTGTTTCCTTTGTCTTACCACTTTCAAATCATGTCAAATTCATTAATTCAAATCCTGATTTCAATATTCATCTACATACGTGTCAAACTTGTGTATGCCTCATGTACCGCGTTTACATGGAGAATTGAATCCGAATTGAATCAGGATTAAGCGCCGTTTACACCTGGATCGGATTGAAATAGGATTAGTCGATCCAATCCCACTGAAAGAGGTGAATTGAATCGAACATTTGTTTGTAAACCTGAATCGGGAAATCCAGTCCGTGCGATAATTTGTTTCCCTCTTGTTTGTTTTAAGCTAAATATAATATTATAATTTGGCACGCGTCATTGTGTTAAGAGGATTGTTATAAAATAAAATAAAACCCAAATGTCATTTCGATTGCATTTGAATTTGATTCCTTGATTCAGTGCCACCATATACCTGGATCGAAATCTCAATTCGATTCCATTCCTCGATTTCCTCTTGTAACCTATGTAAATTATAAGCACAAAAATCGACAACCAAATGTCATAAAATTAATTCTTACTTTTTTTGAAAGCTATTCCAATCAGTGCTGCCATTTCAGATATCAAAGCAGCCAGCGCTTAATTTTTGTGCTGAACGAATGGAGTGCTCTTCAATTCGGTTTTGCACAGTCTTTTTTTTGTGGCGACACATTTTGACGTCTCTTAATTGGTTCTTCTTCTTACTTGAAAGTCGAAAATAAGTAGAAAAGTTAGACAGTGACTTAAAAAACTCTTTAAACAATTAATAGAAACAAGACAAAATCATAAAATGTCAAAAAAAGTGGACTCAAAAAAGTTCATAAAAACTCTCTTAAAGTTAGACAGGAATGCCTTAAGAAACACATAATTGAATAAATACATAAGAAGGACTTATATTATCTCAACATGGTTTTGAAATACATTCACTTCAATGTTTAAAGTTATAAGACATTCAAGTTACTAATTGACCATTAGCTATTTACGATTTAATGCTTATTGCATTTATGAAATTCGAGGACAACTCCTATTGAAATATTGTTTTCCAAAGAACAACTTCGTTACAAGTATTCAGATATTCAAACCACAAACTTGAATGAATTTATTGAATGGAATCGATATTGCAAAGTCAACCACAGCAGGACTATGTCGCAAAGCATCTCTTTTTCTTTTGAGTAATTTAATTAATTCAATTGTACGCTTTTGTTTTCAATATCAAATAATTGGTTATCGTCTCTCTATGATGATATCAGTCAGATGAAAACAATTTATGTTTATTGATTGTTTGAAGTGGAAAATTTACAATAAGAATTCAGATGTATAGTAAACTTCAGAAGTGAAATTTTTGAATTTGTGGTTCGACATTTCATAGAATCTTATTGGTCATTAAAAACGTCAATTTGACATATGGATGTCATTTTTTTCATATACTGTAGGATAATTAATTACTTAAATAAACAAATGCATTATTGTTAAAAATTTAAATTAAATTCCTTAAACTAAAACTGACTAATAATAAACAACGGCTTGTTGAAATAAAAGGTATGTTTATACTCTTGAGTGAAGTTAGCTACATTTCACATGACATTACAATCAACCAAATGTAGGCGTTCTGTTATTTTAAGTGTTATAAAATGTGGAACTAACTTAACTAAACAGACCTTTAACAAAAACCATAAAACTTCTTGTGTAGATATGTTTTCTAAGGCACCGTACTCACTCAGCAAAACAAACTAAGAAAATTATAACCACAAAACAAACCTACATCCAGCTCTAGTTTCTAATAAATATAAACAAAAACCGTTCTATCCTCTATACAAATATATCTTTTCTCGTCCTTCCGCCCGCACATTTAAGTCACAACTCACAGCTAAAACATTTCAACGATGCGATGACTAAATTTGCATTTCAAATTTATTTGCAGGAGTAATTTGAGTAAACGGGGGTCTAAACGATGCGATGGCTGGCGGCATATTTGTGGCTAATTTTTGGGTAATTTATTTAAGTGCTAGGAAGCTTTTGGTGGCTTAGGTGCGGTATAGATCCTTATGAGAAGTTTTCTCTTGAAATGAAATTCCCCAACATCATTAGTCTCTTTAAATTCTAGAAATTTATCATATTTTCGTTGTCATCGTCGTCGTTTTCGTTGTGTGTCGGTACGGCAGTTCGTCGTTTTCAAGTGATGATAATTTACTAAACGTCTATTTATGCTGCTACTAGGTGTGAGATGGTAAGTAGATTCCTAGAATCTTTCACAGTATCCAGGAATGAATGAAAGTCATCAATATTCGTTTTTGTAAGAGCAACGAAATCATTTCTCTTGCTGCTTGCACTTTTCATTTTCATCTCATCAAAAGTGAAATTCACAAAAAAAAAGAAAAGAACTATAAAACTAAAACAACAACAAAAAGGAGACAAAAAAGGAATAAAGTATCCTTACTTGAGGATAAAAATTGCAACTCAAAACATGTATGCAAGACAATCAATCACTATGACGACAACGAACGACGGGACATCAGGCTATATACCTTTTATCTTTTATAGAGCTAGAGATGATAGGTTTTGTGGGATGGAAGTGGAGGGGGTGTGACGAAGAGGTGGATTGGTTTAGCTTTTTTATTTGCAAAGTAACGTAAGGTACAGGTAACCGGTGGTTGTGTGGTGTGGGGTGGGGTTTGGTGATGTAAGCTGAGAAGATTGTTAGGAATTCCTAACCTTATATCAAAAGAATGAACTGTGAGATCGAGATTCCTTGTTTTTTTTCTGTACTTTTCTGATGATGAAGGCGATAGATTAGAAGGATGGTCTGGGAGAGAGGAGAGTGTGGCATTGATTGATTAAAAAGAAATCAAATAGACTCTCAGATATTGACTTCGATTCAGGTCGTCGTTTTATTATATTGACGAACGACTCGATGAGAAACTCTATATACCTGTGATGAGGTAAATTTGAATTGAATATCCAAGCTCCATGTCTTATTATAAGTCTATACCTCTACAATGTCGATAAAATGAGCTCTTGATGATGTTGATATCGATGTCGGTATGGCTTTGGCTATCTAGGGGGGGATAAGGATTTTCCACTTAACTTTATGCTTTACTTTAAAGAAAGGAAATTTAAATTGAGTTTTTCTTGTTTATTTTGGTTTTGTGTTTAGAAATTCGAATGATTTAGCGTAAAGTGAAAGGTGAACAATATAATATAAAACTTCAAACAAAATGACAGATTTGTTTTTGTCTTATGGATTGCTGAGGTTTTGAAATGTAGCTAATTTTAAAGAAATAATAAATAAGGAAGATATGTTTAATAAAATATTAAAGTTAGTTTATATTTATTTGAATTTTTTTAAATTTAATTTTGGCTTTAAATCTAAGAAAATCTTGTTTAATCTTCACACTGTCATTACAGGGATTAGTGTCCGTTTCACTGTCGGTAAAATGTCGGTATTGCAATCGATGTTGGTATAGTGATCGGTGTAAATATTGTTGAAATGTCATATCAAATTAAAGGTGTTGGGATCTGTATTGATATTGACTTCGCTGGTTTCATATCGATATTGGAACCAGCTTCGGTGATATAGTAGCGGCTATCACCAAAGACTGTGGTAGACCATAATAAATGAGAAGTCTCATCTGACTTAATCTTCTGTTCCAAAGAATAACATTTAAAATTGTGGTCTAGCCGGGGTTTAATAATATAAATTTTTTTTCTTATAAAACACATGAACTTTGAACCAGCGCTGAGATCAAACGAAAAAACTACTGCTCCGGCCGGAAAGTATTCATCGTAGTCGAGGAAGACCGTGGATTAAGCGGCACACACACGTAGAGCGCGAAATTGAAGACATCTAGCTAGGGAATGAGTTAGATTGGGAAGTTTGTGGGTTGAGCCCCTAGTTTAAACAAGATTGTAGCGCAACCTTAAGTAGGTAAGTATTAAGTAAAATTTTACATCTTTGTATTAAGTGCGTTTTTTTGGAATTCCATTTCCGCAGTAGCCAGAAAATCAAATGTTAAAATTAACTTAGCAAAAAAAATCTAACTAATACTGATATAATGGACAATTTTTAAAAAGAAATGGTAAGAAAACATCTGAAAATTGAGATCCTATAAAAAAAGTTAATTTAACAATTGCTTTAAAGAGGGGGTTTGTTCGTAGACTACTACAATAACATGTGGTGTTAAAGCGGGTTTGAAGAACCCCACAATTCGTTATATACCTGAATCGAGTTCAAATGAGCTTGATTTGACTCGATTCCGGTTGGGGATCAGAGTCAAGTCAAAATTTGCGAAGTAAAAACTGTGCGGATTAGTTGGTTTAACAGATAATGCATTATGGTCTGTTTATTTCCATGTTTGAGTACAAAAAATATAGTTTTGTTTATGACAAATTAAAAAAAAAAATGGACATGGAGTCGGTAGCATATTCTTATGTGGTGCTGAACTAATTAGGTCTTCATTGTTTAACACGAATCAAACTATTTCATGTGCACTTCTCACATCGAAAAAATAGAAACACCATTTGCATTTTACAAAGTGCTGTCATACTTAATCGTTTTTAAATCTTCTTGTTCGGTGGAAACACCAAAAAGATTTATTCAATCCAAACTGAGATACATTTTATTGGAAACATAGCAAAACATAATTATCTTTTCTATTGTTTTCTCTTGCAAAATAAGCCCAGTTAGTCCATTTTTTCCCCCAATGGAAAACACATGATTTCATTCACACAACTCAACGAACACAGCCATCGAAATACAAATGCAATATCAATCGCACCAATATTTGAGAATGAAGTCACAAAAGATCCATTCGAGACTAGCATAAATTTCAAAAGCCCATCCATAGTAAGATTCTAGTCTAAATTTTATCCGTGTTATTCATAATATGGATACTGTTTTTTTCGTGGTTAATGGGTGAGTTCAATCTCAGATAGATAACTTTTTGTTTAAAGGAACCCGACAATTAATTCAAAATGTGTGTGTTTTTCGGTTGAAATCCAGTAAATTATTAAGGTCATCCATTGAAATTGTTATTTTACAATAACTTTGTACTTCGAAATCTAAAAGTTGTTTGTATTAAGATATCTAACACAATTTAGATATTTAACTCGTTAAATAGGTTATAAAATTCGAGATTGATCGCAGCCAATGGGCGGTGTGAATAAAAACGAGTAGGACAAGTAAATACTTGAACATATCAAAATTACAAGTAAACGCCAAAATTGAAGTGAATAAAACAAGTATTTACTCTTACTCGCGAGTAAATACTTGAGAGGCTAGTAAAACCCGGAAAAATGCCAATTTTGGTGTGAATAAACGCAAGTAAATACTTCTTTAGCAAGTAAATATTCGTCTACTCGCAAGTCAACCCGACCCCAGACTTGCAGTCGTACTTGTACACGAAAGATGGCTCAGTTTAGGCGAAAACAGAACGTTAGGCGAAAACAGAACAAGTCACAACAGTAAATGATGCGTAGTCTGTGTAGCGCTACAAGTATTTACTTGCCTTTTTTGTGAATTCAGTTGTCTCGCGAGTAAATACTTGCTAGTAAACCCTCGGGTTGACGAGTACACGGTCACAAGTAAACTCGATGCTTTATTCACATCGGTTTACTTGGAGTTTAAATACTCGTTACACTTTACTTGTAAGTAAATACTCGTCATAATCGTTTTTATTCACACCGCCCAATATATCAAATAGATGTTTTGAAAGTTGATAATACTCACATACTTTTATGGGCGCAATGGTTAGTGCGTAGTTTATTTATTTGTTTAACCTAATAATAAACCATTATTAAACTTACCTGGTTAACCAATGAGCAGTTTTATTTGGAATAGAGTGCTGTTTGGGCCAGCTGCTACTTCGAAGCTGTCATATTATGACATTTGACAGCTAAGCCCTACGCAACATAAACAATAACCATATTTGTTTTAACAACTCATTGTTAAATTATAATGCAAAAGACTGACGTAACATTTTTCTATATACTCTCTAATAATACTGTTTAAAGAGTTTTATGACTTATTACGATATCGACAAAATATTTATATCTCCCTAACCATTCATGAATAACCAATGTTGGACTGACTTGATATAAATAAGCGAACAAACAAACAAAAATGAATGAAATTTAATTTGATTTCCTACATTATCTATCTTAACAATGAATGAACTGGGACAAAGAACATGACAGATGACACCCACCATTCCACCAGAATATTTGACACTAAAATATTAAAAGATAAGAAAATACAAGTGAAATTGTCATTTCACTTAGGTACTGCCTTACCTAACAAAACCTACACAGCTAGTTAATTTTTCCAAAACACTAATTTATCGCTCAAAAGATATCGTGACAGGGTGTCATTATAATTTTTCGCTTCAGTTAGCACAAAATAGGAGTTAAATTGATTATGCTTGCGGAACTTTTATGTTTATTTTCTATTATAAGACTATACTATGGAAGTGGGAGGAGGTGAGAGATGGAGAGGAACTGCTAAACTGACACACCCTCGGGACACAAATTGTTTCGTGTAAATTAGTCCCGCCAAGTAATAGTGACTTGTAGAATGATGGAACGGCCATTGTGGTGTTGCTGTTAATACGAATTTTCGGGAACATTAAAGGAATTAAAATAAGTTGATGGCTTGATGGCTTCCTGGATAAACATAAATTTAAGTGTTTTAGGAATTAATTTTGGGTAAAGAAAAAAGAAGTAATTCTAATTGTTTTTGAACCTTTGAAAGAAAGAAACGAAATTGTGCATTCAGGTGACAAAGTTAACAATGGACGAATTCATCACTTTCATTTTTGTTGACAGTTTCAAATGTCATTCATAATGTCAGTAGAGGAATTGTGAATCTAATGAAAATAAAAATCACAAAAGAATAATTCAACCTGCAGACTTTCGACATTTCAAGTAATAAAATAGAAATATTTATAGACAGATACTGAAAGATATGTACAACTCACGATTGTGATTTATATTTTTGTAGATATTAAAAGTGTCATCATCTGCTACTTCCTCTTTTCAAGAACTACAAGAACTCACAGAAAATACATTTATATAATTCTTGTACTCTTATATCACTTGAAATTATTTTTCCTTGAAATTCTAAGGAAATTGTACACGAAAAAGCACTTCGTTTCGAGAATATGTAGGTAGCTAAAAACTCCTTCTTTTGTATTAATTTTTGAGTTACCTACATTGTACATCTGAGCCAGGCACAAGCACAGGCAAAGACATCGCATGATGATTTCGTATTTTAATTCAAAACAGCTAAAGCGTTGGAATGTTTGATATGTTTTTTGTATAAAACAATTCAAAAGAATGGAAGACAATTGATTTCAAAAAAGGGGGACAAGGGGGTGGGATATAATGCAAGTTTGTAACTTTTTAAGAAATTTTAATTTCTTATGGATAAGCAATGACATGAAGAAAATATAATAGAAGGAAGGTAGAAAAACTGTGAAGAACAAAAACAAAAACTTTTTTTTAAACAATAAGTTCACTTTTATAGACAAAAAAAGGATAAGAAGTTCTTGCTTTGTTTAAATATTTAGAGGCAACAGATCAACAGCTGTTGAAAAACATTGTAGATTTCATCGATTTAAGAGACCTAACCTTTAAAATGATTGAAAGATTGTTAAAACTTATTTTCTGAATGACAGCTGAGTAGAGACGATCTTACAGAACTAACAATAATGTCAGATCGATCAGTGTTCTGTCAGCTGACAGCAGCCAATACTTTAAAATTAAACATTGATTGTTCAAAGGTTGGTCAGTTTTGCGTGTTCATAAACTTAGTTTCTAGGTAATTATAGGTTTAAAAAAATTAGAATGACAATGAACATATTCAGCAACTGTCAATGGTTAACAAAAAGAATCGTGGCGATTTTTGAATCGTGAGGATTTCTTGACTTTTAATCATGTATTATGTTATTAAGAGATCGGTTCAATACAAGAAATCTTTAACTAATAAATTTGCTGCTTTCATTGCACCCGGTTCAATTGTTTTACATATTTTTCTGACATTCTATCAATAAATATGGAATCTTTGTAAGTTTTGATTTGACAGACAGTCTTTTGAGATTGGGCCAGTTTATATTAATAAAATTTATTATTTTCGAAATATAAACACAATTTTTCATACAAATATGATGTATTTTGCTGTCAGAAATATGAGAATATAATATTTGTGATTTCAAGAATTCTTTATTGTACAATTCCACAAGGAGGTTCGTTCATCATCTGAAAACTTACAAGTTTGACATAAAAACTTTTTGATTATTTTTTAACAATAAAGCAGTTCTGAGTTAAATTTGTCTCGATTTAATAAATGTCAGTTATAACTCAAACTGAAATCTAAATCAAAGTTCTAGGCTTAAGAACTTTATGCAGAGTTTTAATTGATCGAAAAACAGAGTAAAAGAGATTTTTTTGGTTCGACTTCAAATCAAACCTTATTATTACATACTACATTGTATGATCTTTATTTTTATTCTCTGATAACTTCATTGAGAATATTTTTAGAAATTACAGTTACAGTAATACATTTTGTTTTGACTTTCTGTACTAAACTTAAGTACTAAGTAACGGCGTGATTTTCGATTTCGCAATATTTTTAGGAGTTGGTGCTTTTGACAGCTGTCACTTTATTTTTATTGGCTTATTTTCAGATTGGCTTACAGTTCAACAATGAAGTGCAAATTTATTACCAAAATAATGGTTGGCTTCTATTGGTGACATCCAGGTCCGTTCCACCATCGAGTGCCAAATTCAGATAGTTGAACTTGGTGACCTCTTCTACTGCAACTTGTCTCACAATACCCTGATGTTGTTGGTTTCAGGTGGTGTGCATTAAATTAGTCTTACTGGCATTAATCTTTAAGCCAGCCACCTCCCCATTTTGTTGAAGCGAGTGGCACATTTGGCTTAAGTCTCCATTTCTGTTTGCCATTAAGTATATGTCGTCATCATAGTCTAAATGGCTTAATGTTTCCTTCAGGCGACACTGGATACCCAATCTCTCGTGTTCACCCAACGTAGCAGTCATAACATCATCAATAGCAAGCAAGAACAGAATCGGTGACAATACATCACTCCATTTTAAATTATATCCTCTCGAGAATGATGGTTGTTATTAACTTTGGAAATACGGACAGAAGAGTGATTCCACGCCAGTTATTGCAGTTCTTAAGATTACCTTTTTTTGGTAGCTTGACGATTACCCCGTCCTTCCATTCCCTATGAAAGGTTTCGTTTTCCCAAACAGATTTAACAAGTAGCAACAAGATACTGGCAGCCAAGTCGGGGTTCACTTTGAGGAATTCGGGAGGTATGCCATCCAGCCCAGCTGCTTTTTTGTTCTTTAAAAGGTGCATCGCGGTTCTTATTTCCGTGCATGTCGGGGGGGGGGGGGGAGCAATATTAATGCTTCGGTAGATCTACTTATGTCCGACGGTTGATGATTTGCATTAGCGTTTGCATTTGCAATCTGGTCCTCGTTCAGCAATGTACAGAAGTGCTCCTCCGCAATTGATCTTCCATTGACACTAAAAGACTACCGTTCGTGTCAAGACCAGGATGGAAGATCTTAAGTGATTTTGTACAGCATCCTTGCGTAACCTCTTATTGCAGCTTTCTCAGTTTCCTCAATTTTCCGATGAGCATCAGTTTCATTATTTATATTTATTTTGAGTGCTCTGCGGTGTGTAATTTTGTCCCAAGTGTCTTAGGATATGCACAAATCCTTATCTCTAGATTGCCTTGCTACCGTTTTAGATCCAGCTTCAATAAAAACTCTTTTTACCGTGCCCCACAACGTCTGAATGAGAACATTTGCGTTTAACCCCTCATTTGACGGCTCGTTGTTAAGAGTGTTTGCAAAATCACGACATGTATTTGGGTCACTAAAAGAAATTGTATTGTACTGGTTTTCGCATCGCAAAGTGATTTCCTCCATCGTTGTGGTATTATAAAATGGTCGATTTGGTTTTCTGTTTGACCATCAAGGGATACCCAGGTAACTTTGTGGCAGGTCTTATGTGGGAAAAGGGTTTCACCTACCACCAGCTGACGGGCAATACAAAAGTCGACAAGCATATCACCATTGTCATTTCGTTGACCTACGCCTTGTCTACCCATAACTCGCTCAAGGCCTGTATTATCCGAGCCAACTTTGGCATTGAGGTCCCCTATTCCCTGTCCGTACAGAGACCGAATGTTCCATGCTCCGACTCTTGTGTATTTTCGATGGTCGAAAGTATTGTCCCTAGTTCTACTTGTGAGATTTCGGTTTTTAGTTGTCGATTCAATATTAATAGCATCACGATTGCCATTGTTGTATGAAAAATACCGCACCCCCAAATCCGATGTGCGGTTTACTACAGCCGAAGGAACCGTAGAAGGATTTACCAATCCTTGGTTACCACTTGGGGAATTATTAACATTCGTTGTCATGTTTCATAAAAAAATAAACTTCTTGGTTAATAACACTATCTGCATAATGTGTTAACTACATTATACAAACAAGCCTTCAATTTGAGAGACAAACCCGTCTTTTCGATGATCGAAAACATACAATAAAACAAGGCCGGCCAATGTCTGAAAACAGACGCCTTTTGCAACCGACCAATATGGGTACAGATGCTACCTGATGCTGTCGTTGACCACTACTTGCAATTCTTCCGCCTATAGTGAGATTTTCTTAAACCTGTGCCCATGCCAGCAATGCTGGCTTGTTTTCTTATACCGGCAGCCATTTGGTCCCATTTATGTGCGTTAGCGTGACCCACTCTCTACCACGTGGAGGTGCACATAGGGATTTCCTCTTCTCTTAGGCTAGGACCACCGCTGATAGCGTTTCCTAGCGCTCTCCAGTACTTTCAGAGAGGAAATTGATGATTGATGCCTTAAAAGATAATATTCGGCGCTTTATTGCTGACGTATGGCCTCAGTTGGACACAAAGTGGTCGAAAATTGGTTATATTGGCTGGAATTTTTTGAGTCAGCCGTGGTGACCACTTACAATGAAATGACAGTGGAGAGATGCTTCAGAGGTTTGAATTTAAAGATACAATTTTTAACGCAATTTTCTATCAGTTGGGAATACCCTTACGTAAAACTTATTAAGTTAGAAATATAAGCAAACGCATTTAACTTAGCAGAAAATATAGGTTCATTGGCAAACTTATGTAGTTGAAGGTTAATTTCAAGTATAGTCTTTATGTAAAAGATTTGTCTTCAGCTGCAGGGATCAATTCATGGGGTCATACTTTACAATTTTTATACCGGCCAACGATGTGACGAGTCATCAAGATTCATAAGGGCTCGTTTTTTAGAGCCTAATAATAATAATTAAGTGCTTAATAATTAAGTTCCGATAATGATTATGAATAAAATACAAACTATTTAAGATATTATTGTAATTTCTTTATATTATCATAATATTGGCATAGTTCAACTACCTATATATGGATCAAAATATCGGCCAAATGGCCGCCGCGACCTCAGCGACACACCTCCATCCGATTGTCCAAAATTCCTTTAACACAGAGGCATAGTTGAAGTTCTATGCTGTTAGTGTACCAAATTATTTCATCTACTAGCTCTTAAATTGTTAGCGAAAGAAGTCAAATCACATGATTTTGACGGCCAATCCACATCACACGGCTTTTGAATTTGTCCCGCAAAATAGCCATGGTGTCGTTAGCTACGTAGCATGTGACACCGTCCTGTTGAAACCACATATTGTTTACATCTATATCTTTCAATCCTGACCATAAAAAGTTCGGTATTATCTCACGATAGCGAGAACCATTCACATTGATTGCCCAACAGGCCTCTTTTTCGAAAAAATACGGCCCGAGAATGGAGCCAGCAAAAAAAGTGAACGACACGTCACCCTTTTGTGGGTGCATTGGTTCTTCGACAATCACTCTTGTGTTATCATTCGTAATTCTGATTGTTGACGAATTCATTGATCCTCAATCTGAAGATGATTTTCTTCGAAATCTGATCATCCACTGTTGCCATTTCTTGGTACCATTCTTTTCATCAACTTTTTTTTGATGAATAACATGAGAGGTGGAATATCTTGGGCACGACGAAAAATTGGAATGGACGGCTCTTCAGTTACACTATCGCGAACAGCAATAATATTTTCTGTTCCTACAGACCTGGTTTGCTCAAATTTTCGGACGATTTTTCAGAATGTACGCACATTTTATCGATTAAATTTAACGAATATGTTTCCATGGTTCAAATTGAATTAGTCTGAAATTGAGAAAAGTCAAATGACATGAAAAACGAAAAAAGAGAAGTTTTTTCTTCGATGGTTTTTTAACACCAGCCGGCCTTCAGTACAGTTTAGGTGATTTGCTAAATAGCCGATGATTGGCTGAATGCCTAGTGTTCAATTTTTAACCATTTTTCCACTAAAACACAATTTTGTACCAACCAAGCTGAATTCTAATTGTGAGATATATAAAAATTAAGCAACACTTACTTCAGATTATGTAAATTTACAATAAAAACCTTAACCTACCTGTGATGGGTTTTACCAATGATTAAATTATTCAGCTATAACCAATGGAGCTTTTACTAGATTCAATATCATTTGCCATATTGTTCGGTGCTCAGTTTTGTGTCCTCCTTTGCATGAATCACATGCTAACTAATTATATTATTACCCTAAGAATTAATTAACTAATAAAGTAGAATTATATATTTGAAGTGAAATAATCTGCCTTTTTACTCGAGTCACCACAGTGGCGATGAGGATAAAAATATCTTACCGAAAGTTCTTCAAAAATGAAAGAAACAACAAAAAAAAAACAATAAAAAGTGCAAAATGTCAATTATCGCCTCAGTTGAAAAAATTAATTTTAATCAAAACGACTGGCATATATTGAAAGCGCAGTTAGACCAGTTTTTCATTGCTTACGATGTAACCGAGGAAGTAAAGAAGAAAGCAATTATAATAAGTGCTTTATAAGAACAATCATATAAATTGGTTAATAATTTGATTCACCGAAATAAAATAGAAACGGCTTCGTAGGATTTGCTAAGAAAAGCTTTCAGCGATCATCTTAAACCTACAGTTTCTTTCAGCGCCACAAGTTCTACTCTGCAGTTAAATATCACCATAAAACAGTAAACCAATGGGCAGCACGAGTGCGATCACTTTCTATAAGCTGCTAGTTTGGAGTTGAGCTTAATTCACCTCTACGCGATAAGTTCGTAATGCGACTGCAGGATGGAGTGGTAAAGGACAAGCTATTTTTGGAGAGCGTGGAGAAGTTAACATTCGACAAAGCCGTTGAAATTGCTAATGCGATGGAGTGTGTCAAGCACCAGTACGCGGTTAACGTAAGCATAAAACAAGAACCAAGTTCATCTGACGGTAATTATCGAATTGGCAAACGAGGCAAAGGGGCAACAGTGGGCAGGTAAAGGGCAAACAACATCTTCAGCAGCAGCGTGGACAAAAGCAACAAGGTAACAACAGCTATATGGACAGTAAGTAGTCAATTTGTGGTCTGTCAAATCATATAGAAAGCTCATGTCGATTTAAGAACTATCGATGTAAACGATGTAAAAGAAGTGGGCATTTGCAACGTGTGTGTCCAAATAAAAATAATGATTATAACGGACAACAAGATTTGAAGTATATCGAAGGAACTGAATTACCTTTGTTTAATTTAACTTCTAGTATAGAATCAAATGAACCTTTTAAATTAAAAGTTTGCATGAATAGTATTCCTATGAATGACGATGGAAATTGACACGGGTGCTTCTATTTCTGCGATGTTCAAATAGTAGACATGTGTATTCAAGAGGACACAAGCGTCTGGCAAGCGCACGCAGCGAAACAAGAGGCATACAAAACGACACTGCACAAAAAGGATTAGAGCTGCTCGCGAGCTCTAAGAGCAGAAGAGGAGAGAGGAACACCGGCTTCTTAGATGGAAAAAAAGAGAGCATGAGAAGCGCTTGGTCGAGGAGATAGAGGGATGTCACAACAGGAATGAGGTTCGTAAATTTTACCAAAAGGTAAAATAAAATTCGCAAGAGTACCAGCCACGAACCGAAGCCTGTAAGGACGATCAGGAGAACTTCGTAGTAGAACCGCAGTCGATGCTGAGAATATGGAAAGATCACTTCTTCAAATTATATAACGACGATGACGAACCGAATTCCACTGTAAAGGAGATAGAACCACTCAACCTCGGCGACGCAGATCAACAATTCCGCATACCCGACCTTGACGAAGTGAAGATAGCTATATCTAAACTTAAGTCAAATAAAGCTGCTGGAGCTGATGGCAAACTATTCAAAGCAGCAGGCGATGACTTGGTAGGGAGCATGCACCAAATCATCTGCAACATATGGTCGGAAGAAAGTATGCCCGATGAGTGGAATCTCAGCATAGTGTGCCCGATAAATAAGAAAGGAGACCCTCTAAACTGCGCCAACTACAGAGGCATCAGTCTCCTTAACATTGCGTATAAGATCCTCTCTGCCGTATTATGTAAACGTCTGAAGCCATTTGTCAACAACCTGATTGGTCCTTATCAGTGTGGCTTTAGACCAGGAAAGTCCACTATCGACCAAATATTTACACTACGGCAGATCTTGGAAAAAACCCAGGAGCTTCAAATTGAGACCCACCATCTCTTTATCGATTTTAAAGCCGCGTATGACAGCATCTATAGGGAAGAGCTCTACCGAGCAATGTCTGGTTTTGGCATCCTTGTCAAACTTATCCATTTGTGCAGAATGACGATGGAGAATGCACGCTGCTCTATCAAGGTCGGAAAAGATCTTACCGGTGCATTTGATGTCAAAAAAGGTTTTAAACAAGGCGATGCACTGTCATGCGACTTCTTCAACATCGTTCTGGAAAGAATTGTGCAAAACTCAACCGTCAACACTAGAGGCACAATCTTCCAAAGGTCCATGCAATTACTCGGATGCGCAGATGATATTGACATAATTGGAAGATCAAAGCCTGATGTCAGTGAAGCGTTTTTGAGCATTGCGACGGAAGCGAAGAAGATGGGTTAAGTGGTCAATGAGGGCAAGACCAAGTATATGCTGTCATCAAAAAAGGACATTGAACAACGTAGTCTTGTTCAAAACGTCACCATGGACAACTATAAATTTGAGGTAGTTAAGGTCTTTGTCTACCTAGGCACCGCTATTAACACAGACAACGACACCAGCGCTGAAATAACTCTTGCAAATAGGTGCTTCTTTGGACTTAGAAGGCAATTAAGAAGTAAAGTCCTCTCCCGAGCATCTAAAATAACCATCTATAAGACACTCAACATCCTGGTTCTCATTTATCGCGCTGAGGCCTGGACCCTGTCAAAGAAAGAAGAGAAGTCTTAGGATGATTCGAGAGAAAAATTCTTCGGGTGATTTTTGGTCCCGTACGCACAGACGGAGAATGGAGGAGAAGATATAACGACGAACTGTACGGGCGGTACAACGACACTGACCTAGTTAGCAGAATTAAAGGCCAACGGCTTAGATGGCTAGGTCATGTAGAGCGGATGGACATAAACGCTCCAGCCCGGAAAGTCTTTGAATCCAGTCCCGAGGGACGACACAGTAGAGGAAGACCACGACTCAGGTGGCGCACCCAGGTGGGAGAGGACCTCAACCAACTTGGCGTGCGAAACTGGAGACAGCTAGCTAGGGACCGAGCTGGCTGGAGACGCATGTTGGTTGAGGCCCAGGTCCTCCCCGGACTGTAGCGCCACCTTAAGTAAGTAAGTAAGTAAGTAAGTAAGTAAGTAAGTAAGTAAGTAAGTAAGTAAGTAAGTAAGTAAGTAAGTAAGTAAGTAAGTAAGTAAGTAAGTAAGTAATATTTGATGCAGCTAACTACAGAGGGATTTCCTTTTTAAATGGATCTTACAAGATTTTTACAACGATGATGCATAAGTGTCTTGTTACCGGAAACTTTCTTAGAGAGTTCCAGGCTTGATTTAGACCATGATTCAGCAATAGATAACATTTTTTATTAAGGAGCTTGGCAGAGAATTTCTTGAAACAAAGGAAAAAGCTGTATAAATGTATTTTTTATCGATTTTAAAGCAGATTTTGAAGTGCACTATTCTATAAGCTGTATAGTCTTGGGATATCATTGAAGTTTGGTGGCGTTCGTGAGCACCTAAATAAAGGAACAAGAGCGGTTGTATGCTGTCAGACTGGTTTGGAACCTCATCGGAAGTGAGATAAGGTTGTACATTAAGCCCTATCTTGTTTCCATTATTCATTGATGACCTTAAGACAACCTGCCGGGTGGAGTGGATTTTGCAGCGATGTGGATTAAGGCAGATAATATAGTCATGTTGAGCATTCACCGGAAACTCTGCAGCTCATGGCTAACAGGATTTACCAGCATTGTCAGCTATGAAAAATGAAGCTTTAATTGTGAAAATATTGAAAGTGTGCAAGACTACAAATACCTTAGCATTACTGTTACAAATAATTTAAATATGGATAAACACTTGAAAGACAAATTGTTTAAGGCGAAAACTGCTGTTAATATGATCTGGAAACAATGCTTCATGAATAAGTATATAGCACAAGCTGAGAGCATAGTTGTAAATGGATCACAGGTATGGGGACGTATAACGCTGAAAACGGGTCTCTCTCGTTTATTTATCAAAACACTGAAGGTACAAGCGGACTTGCTTAACGTTAATAAATGATACACGGGTCGTGAAAAAAGGCCATACAAGATCAAAACAGTTGGTATCAAAGTGGCAAGGAGGATCTAAGAATCCCTAAAAACATCTTGTATGAAGTCATTTTAAAGGTTGATGAAAAATGTAGAGCTGAATATAATGCTGAAGCGTCTAAGTCCTTGTACAGAACAACTTACAGCAGATTAAATCATAACCTTGCAGAGAACAACTATTTTAAGGATTCCAATTATGTCCGTATGATTTCTATGATGGTCAGACTACGTAGTGAACTAAGGGATTTAAATTTCATTCCAAACAGACCTGATTTATCCCTAGTGTGTAATATGTGCAACCTATCAGAAAGAGAGAATACTGTCCACTTCTTAAGAAAATTTCTGATTGTGTTTCTATTCATTGAATTTTAAATTATGTCTAATATATATCGAACTGTATATAGTTAATATTGAAAAGTAATTATGTTGTGGGCTTTCTACATTCATTGTGTTTTGTTGTCAATCTGGCAAACGGCAATCGCCATGCTGTATCTATATATCTACATATATATCTATTTATACAATAATTTAGCAACACTTACTTCAGATTATGTAAATTTACAATAAAAACCTTAACCTTCCCTTTTCTTGGATACCATTTTTGTTTTCAATTTAATCCAAAAGCTTGAATTTGTCCTCCAAATAAAATATAAGAGCAACTTTTTCCAACTTCAAAGTAAAAAAATACACTTCTTTTTCTTGTTGCTTTTTTAAAGAGAGAGACTTTTATTTTTCATCCTTTAGGTCATCCATCTTGACAGACTTTATATACGTGACTTCCGTTATCTTTGTATAACCTACACCTTTAGACTTTAATTACAACAAGTCAAGATAAATAACCAGCATAGAAATGCTTTTTAAATTTACAACACGTCTCTAAACAAAACTCAAAAAATAAATATCCCTTAAAAACGTAAGCGAAAAATTTTCAAAAGAGACTTCCTACAGTTTTTACCCTTTTCTTTTATTTTTCTTTCGTTCAAAATCATAAATCACCAGAAAACCACACTAAACACACACAAACCCTCCAAAAAAGGATCAAACAAATCCGAATCTTTTATTCCAAAGCAATTTAAATTGATATTGGAATAAGACTAAAAAAAACAGCCCACAGCTCCTGAATTTGGCTTAAAAGAAGAAGAAGAAGAAAAAAAGGAAGTTGCAATAAAAACTGTTTACATCATGTTATGCCTTTTTGGTCTAATTTCCTTTTTTTGAGTTCTTTTTCTCAACTTGTTAAAGTTACAATAAAAAGGTGTTCATTTGTCTTCAAAACTTATCCTCAGAAAAATAAAAAAAAATAAAATATTGTATGAACTTTTTCTTGTTCTATAATTACGAGGGCTTAAACATCACACACCCAATAAAAAAGGAGCTACCAAGTCAAGGTACCTACGAGTTATATGTGCGATTCGAACGTGATGTGACTCTGGGAAAAAGTTAAACTCCTTTCAAGGACTTCTACTTCATTCAAGGGAAAAATAGATTTTAATTTTCCTCAAGTAACATAACTAATAAGGAAAATAACGAAGAAAATCTTGCTCTGTCACTGCGTCCTTACAACGAATTATTATTATTGGGGGGTGTACTGATGGCAGAGAAGAGAACTGATGTCTATTCAAGTGATGTGAGTTTTATTTCGTGATAACAATGTTAATAGAGATCGTTTCAATTCCAGTTGCCAGGACGAAGCAACTCATAAAACACAGTTACATAAACGACTGTCTAGTGATGTTGTTATCACTTTGTAAGTTTCGTTTTATTAGCCTTATCCTACTCGTGGTACGATGAGGTTTTCATATGTGTGTGTGTGTGTAGTGTATATATGACGGAAGTAAAATGAAAAGGAAATGACTTGTCAAAGTACATTTAACAAGGACATAGTGGAAAGTTATAGCGTGATTTGGTAGATGATAGGGAAGAAATACATATGAACAAACAAAACAAAGAAGTTCCTGTATGTAGGTGCACTGGGGCGTATACGTAATATTTCTTGCTTTATCAGGGGAAAATCACATTTCAAAGGAAAAATATTGTTTTTCTTTTTTTTTTTTTGATAGAACAGCTTGAAATACATCTTTTGTATTCAACAGTTGATGTATTTTATGATGATATTATATTATTTCCGTTTGTTTTGTTGTTATGTTCTTTTGTTCTTTAAAATTGAGTTCGACAGCTTTGATGAAAAATAAATTATTTCATTTTCTAGAATTCGTGATACATTTGATTGAATTTTTAAGGATAAAATGTAATGTATAATACATGTCAAATCCATACACGTAATAGAATGAATTTTAAAAATTTAACAAATGAATGAGAAACACACACAAAAATTGATAAACAAACGTGTTGGTTTATGAAAATGACAAAGTTCACTAAATTGTATATATTCTGCGTTATAATTCGCAATATTTGATGTCTTAAAGATGCAGGACTTTTGATTTTTTTTAATGTTAATGAAGTTGTTTGAGATATCGAAGATATATTTTATATATAAAGATCGAGACAAAATTCAAATTAAACAGGGGCTGGAATGCAGCCCTCCCTGATAACTTCCCATCCCGTCCGTCGATTTGTCTTGCTTGAAATTTTAACAAAATAATCATAACAATATTTTATTTGAGGTAAATAATTTGAAGTCGGTATTTGTTTTGTTATCTTTTCGGTGTTTTTGATGTTCTGTTAAAAAAGTTGGGTGTTGAATTTTCGAAAAAATCACCTTAAACTTAAAAAGAATATTTATCATATGATGAAATAGTTTTAGTACAAAATCTATTTTTGTTAACAAGATTTTTAGTCGAAAACCAATTTGTATCAATTCTAGTAGCACTTTTTGAAAATTTGTACTTATTTTACAAACTTATACAAACTGTTCATTTTTTTTAATGAAATTCTTCACCTTTTTTCAAGATTCTCTGGTTCGTTTATAAATTCTATTGCCAAGATATTTGCATCTGTACTGCTTAGTCGCATCAACATTTGGATAGCAAAAAAGAGGCTAGGATGCGACCCACACTGATAACTTCCCATTCCGTCTGTCGATTTGTCTTATTTAAAAGTTTGTCTATATGGACTCGTATCAATTTTTAGCAAATTTGTGTACTATTTTTTGTAGATTTATTTTTTATGAAAAAATGGACTGTTGAATTTTTATATAAAAATTACTGAATATCGAAAACAATATTTTCTGTGAAACAAAATAAGTTTGAAGCCAATATTTCAAATTTTTGAAAAGATATTTGAGCCTAAAATCAATTTTTACCAACTTTTGTTAATTTTTTTTAGGTTTTTAATTTTTTGTAAAAAAAAACTGTCAATTCGATTTTTTTCAAAATTTTATCGAATGACAAAAACATTATTCTTCGTTGCACAAAATTGTTTTCAAAATAAATCATATTTTAGTCGTAAAATTTTGGAGGTGACAAATTTTTTTCTTCAGTTTTTTTGATTTATAAAAAAACCATTAAATGGATTTTTTTCAAAAAATATACTTCTTTGATATCACGTTACAATATATTATATAAAATTTAATTCAAGTCTCTAGCGTTTTTGTTTCGTAAGATATTTAGGGCTAACCAAAATTTTCACCTTTTTTCAAACTGCTATGGTAAAAAAAACACCCACGCAATTTTCTTAAGAGCCCTTTCTGCTTTATTATCTGTATAACAAAATTTATTTGAAGTCGATATCTCTTCTGGTTCTTGAGCTATGTAAGACGAAAAAAAGTCGCGAACGTACAGTGTACACACGCACGCACAGACATCTTTCTAAAAATCTTTAATTCGACTCTAGGACCTTGAAATGTCAAATCGCGATAACATCATATTTAAAGTTAATATTTTTATTTTATTAGAAATATTGCTTTCAACATTCCCATCTTGCGAAAAATCGATTTGACAGCTTTTTTTTACAAAAAGTAAGAACCTAAACAAATAATACTAAAACTAGTTAAAAAACTACTTTCGACTTAATTATCTTTTTTATAATGTAAAGCATTGACTCGAAATTAATCTTAATATCCACAAGGGGACATGATTGCCTTGCAGCCATCAGAGATGCCGCCTCTGAAGTGCTAGGTTTTACACGGCCACCACAGCGACACCCCTGGTTTTACGACGAATGCCGGCAAGCGCACGCAGCGAAACAAGAGACATACAAAACGGCGCTGCACAAAAGGACTAGAGCTGCTCGCGAGCTCTACGAGCAGAAGAGGAGAGAGGAACACCGGCTTCTTTGACGGAAAAAAAAGAGAGCATGAGAAGCGCGCGATCGAGGAGATAGAGGGATGTCGCAACAGGAATGAGGTTCGTAAATTTTACCAAAAGGTAAAACAAGCCTGCCAAGGGTACCAGCCACGAACAGAAGCCTGTAAAGACGATTAGGGTAACATCGTAGTAGAACCGCACATAGACATGTTGAGATATGGAAAGACCACTTTTCCAAATTATATAACAGCGATGACGAACCAAGTTCTGCTGTAAGGGAGATAGAACCACTCAACCTAGGCGACGCAGATCAACAATTCCGCCTACCCGACCTTGACGAAGTGAAGATCGCTATATCTAAACTGAAGTCAAACAAAGCTGCTGGAAGTGACTGCATCGCTGCCGAACTATTTAAAGCAGCAGGCGGTGACTTGGTAGCGAGCATGCACCAACTCATCTGCAAAATATGGTTGGAAGAAAGCATGCCCGATGATTGGAATCTCAGCTTAGTTTGCCCAATACATAAGAAAGGAGACCCTCTAAACTGTGCTAACTACAGAGGCATCAGTCTCCTTAACATTCCATAGAAGATCCTATCTGCCGTATTATGTGAACGCCCGAAGCCGTTCGTTAACAACCTGATATGGCATATCAGTGTGGCTTCAGACCAGGAAAGTCCACAGTTGATCAAATATTCACACTATGGCAGATCTTGGACAGCTATAACTTCGTGGTAGTTAAGGACTTTGTCTACCTAGGCACCGCTATTTACAAAGACAACGACAGCAGCGCTGAAATCAAACGAAGAATAATTCTCGCAAATAGGTGATTCTTTGGACTTAGAAGGTAATTGAGAAATAAAGTCCTCTCTCGAGCATCTAAAATCACCATCTATAAGACACCCACATCCCAGTTCTTATTTAAAGCGCTGAGGCCTGTCCCCTGTCAAAAAAAGATGAGAACGTCTTAGGATGCTTCGAGAGAAAAATTCTTGGGGTGATTTTTGGGGCCGTACGCATAGATGTAGAATGGGGAGAAGATATAACGACGAACTGTACGGGCTGTACAGCGACACTGACCTAGTTAGCAGAATTAATGCCCAATGGCTGGGTCAAGTAGAGCGAATGGACATCAACGTTCCAGCTCGGAAGGTCTTCGAATCCAATTCCGAGGGACGGCGCAGTAAAGGAAGACCGCGAATCAGGTGGTGCACTCATTTGGGTGAGGACCTTAATTAACTTGGCGTGCGAAACTGGAGACAGCTAGCTAGGGACCTAGTTGGCTGGAGACGCGTGTTGGTTGAGGCACAGATCCGAACCGGACTGTAGCACCACCTTAAGTTAGTAACTAAGGCTATCAGAAAAAAAAGATTTCATCATACGCAAAACATTAATCGTAATGTTTAGTTTATTTAACCCACAACTTTTTTAACTAAATACGAAAACCTGCAAACCTTTTAAGCAAGACTTATCGACATACGGGATGGGATGTTATCAGTGTTGGTCGATTCCCAGATTGTTTTTTTAAATGCAATTAATTTGAAGGTGATATCATTTTTGGATAAATATTTTAACTTCCCATAGGAAGTTATTTTAATGGTTCCGATTTTTTAAATTGAAAATCATTTCTCGACGTTTTAAGGTCCCTAGAGTCGAAATAAAAGATTTTTAGAAAGATGTCTGTGAATGCGTGTGTACGTACGTTCGTACATCCGTACGTTCACCACGTTTTTTCGTCGTCCATAGCTCAAGAACTAGAAGATATATCGACTTCAAATAAATTTTATTATATAAATAATAACGCAGAAAGATGTTGAAAGGGCTCTAAAGACCATTGCGTTGGTGTTTTTTTTACCATAGCAGTTTAGAAAAAGGTGAACATTTTGGTTAACCCTAAATATCTTACGAACCAAAAACACTAGAGACTTGAATTAAATTTTATATAATAATATAAAATATATAATAATATAATATTTTTTGAAAAAAATCAATTCAAGGGTTTTTTTCATAAAACAAAAAAACTGAAAAAAAAATTTGTCACCTCCAAAATTTTACGACTAAAATATGATTTCATCTCCAAAACAAATTTGCGAAATGGAGAATACTGTTTTTGACATCTGATAAAATTTTGACAAAAATCGAATTGATAGTTTTTTTTATAAAAAATAAAATTCGAAAAAACCATTACTCAAAGTTGGTAAAAATTGAATGTCGAATCAAATATCTTTTCAAAACCGTGAAATTTAGGCTTCAAACTTATTTTATCTTATAAGAAATATTGTTTTCAACATTTTGAAAAATGTTGAGAAAAACCGAATTGACAGTTTTTTTACAAAAAATAAGAACCTAAAAAAAATTAATAAAAGTTGGTAAAAATTGATTTTCGACTCAGATATCTTTTCAAAAATTTTAAATATTGGCTTCAAACTTATTTCATTTCACAGAAATTATTGTTTTCGATATTCAGTAATTTTTATATAAAAATCCAACAGTCCGTTTTTTCATAAAAAATAAAATCTACAAAAAATAGTACGCAAATTTGGTAAAAATTGATATGAGTACAAATAGACAAACTTTTAAGCAAGACAAATCGACGGACGGGATGGGAAGTTATCAGTGTGGGTCGCATCCCAGCCTCTTTTTCTTTTAATTTATTAACAATAAAGGGCCTTGCACATGAGAGCAAACAATGAATGGACGAACAAACGTGATTTTACACATTTTAAATAGCCAATTTCAAACTAAAATACATTTAAATTATAAGAAACCAATTGACACTTTTATTTGGATAGTAAAATTTGCATTTTGTTCTCTAAAATAAGGCAATTTTGTAAAAACAATTTGGTAGTAACGAATTGCAGTATGGTTACTACGAACTGTCAAACTCTATTCGCAATCCACATACAATCCACACTGCAACGAATAAATTGTTCGCGCTCAACTTAACCTCAAAATTATAGCACTCTTGTTTTGTTTGTTGAAAAGGGTAATTTTAAATTGACAATTCGTCGGGTCTACCACGATATCTAGAAATTAATTATCTAGAAAGTAAAAATCTCGAATACGAAAATCTCAAAAAACAAAAATCTGGAATGGAAAAAATCTCGAAAACAAAAATCTAGAAAATAAAATCTCGAAATGCCAAAATCTAGAAAAATAAAATCTCGAATGCAAAAATCCAGAATGTGTGTTTGAATTTTAGAGGCAATGTTCAAAATTCGCGCGAATTTTAAACATTGCCTCAAAAATTTAAAAACGCATTCTTGATAACTTACTTCTCCTTAACAAACTTAAAGTTGACAAGTTTCTTATTGTTTGCGACTATTTTTCTTGCTCAGAAAATAAAATATTGGGTAAACCCTTGGTGGGTAGTACCCGTGTCATGATGGTTAGTGCGTTGGCTGTCATGCAAGGGGTCTTGGGTTCAATCCCTGCCTGTCCCATCTTAATTTAAAAAATTAATTTTCGCAGGTACTGCCTCTTGCGAGGAATTGGCAAATTCTTCAAGAGTAATTCTTGTCATGAAAAAGTGCTTTCTCAAACTAGCCGTTCGTATTCGGCCTTAAATTGTAGGCCCCTTGCATTCCTGACAACATTACTCGCACACAGGAACGGTTGAGAGTTGTAAGTCACTAGGCCCTGGTTCACAACGGACTGTTGCGCCACCCCATTTGATTTTTGAAACTGATGTATTTGTTTTTTATTGAGTTTTAACTGTAACAAAAAAAATTGGAATTTTTATTTTTTTTCGAGATTTTTTTCTATCTCGAATTTTTATTTTTTTTCTAGATTTTTTTCTAGATAGAGTCTTTCGAGATTTTTGTTAATTCTGGATTTTTACGGATTCGGGATTTTTGCGTTCTATATAATTTTTTTTTATTTTCTAGATTTTCGGCATTCGAGATTTTTGGCATTCTAGATTTCGTCATGATCCCCAATTCATCGCTGACGGCGAATAGAAATAAAGCTCATGTGAAAGAAAAGTCAGAATGTGCGAACATCCACAGTTCGTAACTCATGTCCAAGATGCTTAAGTTTGTTGCATTTTCGAATCAATATGAATTTATTATCACGTCGCAATTTTAATATAAAATTAATTTAACTGCAATCGCTACCGTCACAATCAATTTTTTAAATTTAAAGTCCTTTCTGCTTCTTTTGATGTTATTATTTGTAAAACAAATTTTATTTGAAGCTGATATCTCCAGCTGTTTTTCTTTACGTCGGGAAATATACACACAAACCATCTATCTAAACGCCTTTGATTAAGATTCAAAATGAATTTTAAACGTCGAGAAATTTAAAAAAATTCAAATTTGTAAAATTGGACAGTAAAAATTTCCTATTTTAAGTTGAACAGAGAAATAAGGTAGAAGACACTGTCAAGCTCAACTGTCATTTTAAGTATCATAATATTAAAGTTACTAAAATCGTAAGTAAAATTTGATAAAGGAATACGGATTTATTTTTGTCTGGAGATTGAAGATTATGTCTTCGACCACAAAACGTGGAAACTAATCACGACCAAGACCAAAAGTTTGCTTGTCTTATAATCTTATATTTTGGAGACATCAATGCGTTTTATCATCGGTAGACCTTTTCTGTGAAGTTCATTATCGGTCCTTCCCCAAGAAAAAAGAAGGGTTCAAAACAGTTGATAACACGATTTGGCGATTTTTTTGAGCAAAAGATTGATTGTGGTATTGTGCGCCAAAGTTCGGCATAAACAATGTCTTTAATTTCAGTAACATGAATCTGTAACGTCTACAGTTGACAGCCAAGCAGTTTCATTTTCGATGAAAAATTATCTAATTAAATTGTCACTTTCTGTAGATACATTGCTCGTGCTGATTTTCCGAGCCTCAGATACTGCAGTTTATGTGAGTTAACGTAACCACCGCCTGGTCAAATTATTCACCCTAAAACATTGTCCAATTCAATTTGCTCTAAGGCCCAAACTGGGATTTGATAACGAAACAGGTGGTCAAGTATCTCCCTTGTTTACGAATGAAGGTATGCTAATGAATTTCTATCAAGATTTCGAGAAGGAAACAGCTGTCAGTGTCAAAAAAATATCAGATGACTGATAATTTAGAATTGCAAAAATTTGGAAAGATAAAATCTTACATAAACTAAATAAAAGCCTTGAAGAAAATTTAAAACTTTTGAGAGTTCCTACAAAAAGTAATTAAAATAATATTGAGGTTTATTTTTTTTTATGACTTTTAGTGCTTCTTTATACGTTGAACTATAAAATTAACAAAACTTAAATATTGTAATATAAAGAACTAAACAATTCAAATTTAAGATTTGAAATCCTTAAAAATGTACATCTTTCATAAAGTAATTAAATTAAGGTTCTAAAGAAGCATTCATCACAGGACTATAAACAAATGGCTTTGGAGTAAGAAGTTTCTTTTTGAATAGGAAAAATTATACAATAACTAGAGTTTTGAAAATCGCGATTGATTTGCTCTTTTTGACTTGTTCACTAATAAGATTGATTCATTTTAATAACGTTTTTACTTGAGAGGCATTCATTGCTTGAACTCGTTTAAGAAGAAAGGAACAAAACAAAGTGAATGATCAGCAGCGAATCAGTCTTGCCGATTCGTTTTTGATCTTTCGAATAAGGCAATTAGAAAAATGTATTTTGGAATAGACTTATGTAGGTCTTAAGTCTTTTTAAGGTCACCAAATGCCTCAAGCCCGTCGATCACCAGAGATGTCACATTTAAGACTCGGAAGCTCTAAGAACGATTTTTGAAAAGCTTCTTCATCTTTAAAGTGTCACTGTTTGGTCAGGTTTTTAAAACGGCGCTCTGATTAGAATTTTCTTAGTTATCTTTTAGATTGAATGAACCTCTTCTTTGAAAGCCCTGTAAATAAATTTCAAATTATTCTAAATTCTTTTGCAGACTTTATTATTTTTAGGAAGGAGCTGTGTTGCAGAGTCAGCAAATTCGCACCCTTATATTCAAATTCAAATTTACATACAGTTATATTTAATAGACTATAACAAGTATTCAATTGTGCAACAAGAAATTTATCGAATTAAATACAAAATTTGAAGCTGCATAACGTATCCTTATAAAATAATCACAACTGAATAAAGTGAATTTGATGCCCTTTTATTTTCACCTTAACAAATTTTGCTTTGTTAAATTATCTACAAAACTAATTCCATTTTCAGCACTCACCTGCAACAATTCAATTGAGTTTTTATTTTTAACAAAGAAAAAAATCAATTTTAATTAAGCGAAGCACACCTCGCAACCTCGGAACCCGATTAATCCATGCACTTTTTCATTCTCTATATACAATCCCTTAGATTCCACCTGGCCACTCACTAGGTATCAAAATTTAATAAAAATAAAATTAAAAAAAAAAAAGAGGAACAGGACACAGTGTTGGAAAAATTCTTTAGCACCTACAACGCCAACACCAACTCCAACGTTGTCATCGTTCATTTGCGGCAGTTGGCAGTTTGGACGATCGATTGTCCAGGTACAGGTACAGGTCCTGGTCCACATGCTGTGTGAGAGGACAAGCAGGTGCTGATTCAGGTGCAGGTGGAAAATTGCGTATATATCTCAATTGAAATCCAATTACTTATTTGCAGGTGAAGCCATTTCATCCATATACGAGTAGCTGGAAATATGTTCTCTGGGTTCTGGGAGTTGGGAGCTGGGATATACAGTTTTTAAGTAGTTGGTGTGTTTTACTTTTGCTTTGTTGAGTACAGCTTTATGTAGGTAAGGTAGTGCAGGTATAGCGGTACTTACTTCACTCTCTAGCTCCTGCGTCCTGTCAACGGGTATATCCACAAGAAGCCATCACCCTCCTGCCAAGTGGGATTAATGGCAGCACATAATACCTTATCGATGTTCAAATGGTAGACATGTGCATTCAAGAGGACACAAGCGTCCACAGGTTTTTCTCAAAACCCACCTCTGTCTATCAACTCCTACTCTCACCTCCCCGCGGTGAACATCGGGTGCCTAGTACCTCAACTGGAGATTGGGTTCCAACCCCAGTGGAAAGTTGTTGGGGGCAGCAAACGAGAGAGGGGGGGAGAGGTGTTTCCACTAAGGCACCTCTCCTTATCCAGGCGGCAGCGGACGTATTCTCGAGATAGAATCAACGGTGGCGTCTACAGTTCCAGTAAGGTCGAACTACTTAGTGAACACCTTATAGGGCTTCTTCGACATATTCGGAGCCCAGGCCTATAAGGAGCGGTTCATCCGGCTCCCCTTCCTTGGAGTTATACTAAGGATCTGGCCCTCCAGGTTGGGGGTTGTGCCGTCGGGGTGACTTCCTGGCCACGTAAAAGCATCATAGTTTCGAAGCAACAACAAGCCTCGGATACGGACGGATTCACTGTTGACAACCCACGCAAACGAAATAAGGACAACGAACTTCGGATATGTACGTGGAATGTTAGGTCCCTTAACAGACCACGTGCAGCCGAACAATTAGCGGAAGCCCTAAACTGCTGCAAGGCAGATATTACAGCCATCCAAGAAGTGCGATGGGATGGACCGGGTAAACGCAAACTAAAAGACTGCGATATCTACTACGGCGACTGCTACCGTGAACAAAGACAGCGTCTATTTGGGTGTGGATTTGTTGTTGGAACTAGGCTCAGGCAAAAAGTCTTGAGTTTCAACAGTGTGAGCGAGCGCATCACGACAATCCGCATCAAGGCTAAATTCGCCAACATAAGCCTAATATGCGCGCATGCCCCAACAGAGGAGAAAGATGAAGACACCAAAGATATGTTCTTCGAGCTCTTGGACAAGACATATGAGCAGTGCCCTGGCTATGACATTAAAATTGTCTTAGGAGATTTTAATGCCAAGCTAGGAAGAGAAGACATCTTTGGTGGCATAATCGGGAGATACAGCCTGCACGACACCACCTCCGACAACGGATTCAGGCTGGTCGATTTCGCTGCGGGGCGAGACGTTCTGGTAGCTAGTACGCAGTTCACGCATCTTAATATCCACAAGGGGACATGGAAATCTCCTGATCAATCAACCGTCAACCAGATTGACCACATTGCGATCGACGCACGACACTTCTCCAGTATCCAGGATATCCGCACATTCCGAGAGGCCAACATTGACTCGGACCACTACCTCGTTGTAGCCAAGGTACGGCTACGGATATCCCGATCCAAGCCAAAACAAGGAAGTACTGTGAGAAGATTCGACGTTAGACGGCTACAATCGCAAGAGACTGCCATGTCCTTTTCCGATCGAGTCTCTAGTAACCTCCTAAGGAGTCCTATGCTTCCTGCATTAAGCATTGAAAACCAGTGGCAACATTGCCTTGCAGCCATCAGAGATGCCGCCTCTGAAGTGCTAGGTTTCACACGGCCACCACAGCGAAACCCCTGGTTTGACGACGAATGCCGGCAAGCGCACGCAGCGAAACAAGAGGCATACAAAACGGCGCTGCACAAAAGGACTAGAGCTGCTCGCGAGCTCTACGAGCAGAAGAGGAGAGAGGAACACCGGCTTCTTAGACGGAAAAAAAGAGAGCATGAGAAGCGCGCGATCGAGGAGATAGAGGGATGTCACAACAGGAATGAGGTTCGTAAATTTTACCAAAAGGTAAAAAAAACCTCCCAAGGGTACCAGCCACGAACCGAAGCCTGTAAAGACGATCAAGGGAACATCGTAGTAGAACCACAGTCGATGCTGAGAATATGGAAAGATCACTTCTCCAAATTATATAACGGCGATGACGAACCGAACTCCGCTGTAAGGGAGATAGAACCACTCAACCTCGGCGACGCAGATCAACAATTCCGCCTACCCGACCTTGACGAAGTGAAGATAGCTATATCTAAACTTAAGTCAAACAAAGCTGCTGGAGCTGACGGCATCACCGCCGAACTATTCAAAGCAGCAGGCGATGACTTGGTAGGGAGCATGCACCAACTCATCTGCAAAATTTGGTCGGAAGAAAGCATGCCCGATGAGTGGAATCTCAGCATAGTGTGCCCGATACATAAGAAAGGAGACCCTCTAAACTGCGCCAACTACAGAGGCATCAGTCTCCTTAACATTGCGTATAAGATCCTCTCTGCCGTATTATGTGAACGTCTGAAGCCATTCGTCAACAACCTGATTGGTCCTTATCAGTGTGGCTTCAGACCAGGAAAGTCCACTATCGACCAAATATTCACACTACGGCAGATCTTGGAAAAAACCCAGGAGCTTCAAATCGATACCCACCATCTCTTTATCGATTTTAAAGCCGCGTATGACAGCATCTATAGGGAAGAGCTCTACCGAGCAATGTCTAGTTTTGGCATCCCTGTCAAACTTATCCGTTTGTGCAGAATGACGATGGAGAATGCACGCTGCTCTATCAAGGTCGGAAAAGATCTTACCGATGCATTTGATGTCAAAAAAGGTTTTAGACAAGGCGATGCACTGTCATGCGACTTCTTCAACATCGTTCTGGAAAGAATTGTGCAAAACTCAATCGTCAACACTAGAGGCACAATCTTCCAAAGATCCATCCAATTACTCGGATACGCAGATGATATTGACATAATTGGAAGATCAAAGCGTGATGTCAGTGGAGCGTTTTTGAGCATTGCGACGGAAGCGAAGAAGATGGGTTTAGTGGTCAATGAGGGCAAGACCAAGTATATGCTGTCATCAAAAAAGGACACTGAACGACGACGTCTTGGACAAAACGTCACCATGGACAGCTATAACTTTGAGGTAGTTAAGGACTTTGTCTACCTAGGCACCGCTATTAATGCAGACAACGACACCAGCGCTGAAATCAAACGAAGAATAACTCTTGCAAATCGCTGCTTCTTTGGACTTAGAAGGCAATTGAGAAGTAAAGTCCTCTCTCGAGCATGTAAAATCACCATCTATAAGACACTCATCATCCCGGTTCTCATTTATGGCGCTGAGGCCTGGACCCTGTCAAAGAAAGATGAGAGCGTCTTAGGATGCTTCGAGAGAAAAATTCTTCGGGCGATTTTTGGTCCCGTACGCATAGATGGAGAATGGAGGAGAAGATATAACGACGAGCTGTACGGGCTGTACAGCGACACTGACCTAGTTAGCAGAATCAAAGTCCAACGGCTTAGATGGCTAGGTCATGTAGAGCGGATGGACATCAACGCTCCAGCCCGGAAGGTCTTCGAATCCAATCCCGAGGGACGGCGCAGTAGAGGAAGACCGCGACTCAGGTGGCGCACCCAGGTGGGAGAGGACCTCAACCAACTTGGCGTGCGAAACTGGAGACAGCTAGCTAGGGACCGAGCTGGCTGGAGACGCTTGTTGGTTGAGGCCCAGGTCCGCCCCGGACTGTAGCGCCACCTTAAGTAAGTAAGTAAGTAAGTACATAATACCTTATCTCTTCATTCCGCATACGACACACACTACACTCGTTCACTTCACTCCCGACTCCATTCAATTCGAAAAAACGAAGAAAAGTTGCTGATGGGTTCTCGGTTCCCGGTTAATGGGAAATTGGTGTACATTTTCGGCGAGTGCAAATAGCTTTTATTACCTACCGACAGAGATCGCTCTCTATTTAACACTTCAGTGTACCACCATGATGGTACTACAGTGCCAGCCTTCAACCGAACAACCGCACCGAGTTGAGTTGAGTTGGGATGGGATATGAAATAATTTTTAATTACTACCTTTTCATGTCACTTTCATACACAACACGCAGCAACAATGAGAGAGCTTGTGTGGTGATGCATGGTCGGGTGTTGTGTTGTATGCTGTGCTGATGGTTCTTCGCAGCTTTCCACCGTCACCGCCGTGACATATAAAGAGGAGATTATAGATTGTCGTTTAATTGAAGCAAAAGATCCGCGACGATGAAATTTATAAAATGAGATGATAAAACGGTAAAAACGGATGGTAATGATGTTGGAGGCGGCTTAAGTGACATACGGCCACGCAAGTTTAATCAGATATAATTTACCAAAATGTTGACATCTTTTTGTAAGTGACACTCCTGTGGGGAAGGAGATATGAATGACACTATAAGAGTTAAAGGTAGCTATTATTTTAGGGTTCTTAATTGCGGGGAATGCGAAGGGTAAAATAAGGATGAATTGTGTGTTAAATCAATTTGAAACTTTTACACATCGATACAAACTTTATGGGATTATAATACCTAAATAAATTGAGACTTATAATAATCTAGACAAAAGTATGAAAACCCTCTTAAAAAAAAAACACATATACATGCTTGTCCTTAACAAGAATTTAGTTCCTAAGGGTAAATTTCCCATCAGAGAGTCTGGTTTCCATCAGACACTTGTAACGTTGGGAATTGAAAAAGTTTGATCGGTAAAGTTATTTTATTATTGATTGTTTACTCCATATACGGTAATTGAGTTGACTTACTTTTTTTCAACTTCTTTAAAATTCAATATACAAATGGGTCGAGACGAACCATTCTTTAACATTTAATTTTATTTCTTTCAGGAGAATTGGTCTTCCTACATGATACAAATTATTTACAGTATTGTGTGAATTTTTTGATATATTTAACCGGTAACCCTGTGAGCATTGGTCTTACAGTTTTGAAAATGAAAACATGACAGAAAAACTGAGTTAGGTAAGAAATTACACATTCTTGATGTGTGGTTTAAAAAATAATCTCCATTCTTGAGAGTAAGTTCGAAATTGAATTCAAAGATGTGTATTCCTGGAAGTTTGGGTGCTACGGTAGAATTTAGTGGTTTGAAGTGGTTGGCATTTAACACCTGTCAAATTCATCTGTCACTTGAAATGTCAATATATTAGTTTAATACAAAAAGGAACCGTTTTTATGGAACTACACTCAGCGAACAATCTTTGATGTACCGAAAGAAAAGGCAAACATTAAATGACGTGAAAAACAAACTTTAACAAATTAATCTTCAAGCTAAAATCAACCTAAGAGGTGATAAGCTACAAATTAACAATCATCTCTTCGTTTATAAAATTTCACAAGAATTACTTGTCAAACCGGTGACTGAAATGACGTTTGTAAACAATATGTTTGGTGACAGATCTTCTAAGTTCTTTGACAGCAGCTAGGGAGTGAAGCTAGTTCCGATTGAAAGTGGGAATTTACCATCGATCTCTCACTTCACATCAGCGCCACCTTGCTTGAGTTAATGAACTCTTATAATAGCAGAAGCTAATAGGAAAAAACTGTCGTCTGCCAAAAAATTAATGAATCACTTAATTTAAAAATGTTAGCTTATATTACGGGTCTAAAAAGTAAACTTTTCCAACCTGATTTTTTAAATTATATTTTGAAATTTGATGTATTAATTCTATTGGAAACCTTTTTAGAGGAAAGATTTTAAAATGATTTTATTAAATATTTTAGGGATTATAAATTAAAATTGATACCAGCAATCCGAACATATGTACATGGGGGAGCGAGTGTGGCATAAAATGTAAAATTTCTCATTTTTTAGAATTTAAAAACATCGAAAGCACAATTGTAGTTCATATAACATGTAACAATTTAAACTATCATATTATTCGGGTACGTTTAAACTGCAATTACTGGCAAAATGATTTTGATAACTTGTGTAACTTCATGGATAATTCTTTTTTGGAAAATAATATGCTAATTGGAGATTTCAATGCTCGAATTGGTGACTATCAGAATTCATCTGTGCTCTTCTTACAAAATCAACTTATTTTCGAAAGTACCAGAAATTCTAAAGATTAAACGCTTAATAGGATCGACAAACAACAATTTTCGAAACCTTTGGGCTATTCGTGCTGAATGGGGTGACAAAAGGTGATGAATATGGCGAATTTACATTTATCAGCGGTCAAGGAGTTATTGACCTATGTGCAACGATTGGAGAATGGGACAATGTTATTAGAGATTTTAATGTTCTACTGGCCAATTTCTCAGCTGACTTGCCAATAGTTGTTGAAACAGACTTTGAAGAACGAGGACAACAAAGTGTTTCAGACAATTTCCGGAAACTAAAATGGATGCAGAACAAAGCTGACGGGTACAAAGCTCTTCTAAATCACAACTTTAATCATCTTCCACAACAGTCAACAGCCACAATAGAAGAAATTGAAAACAAAATTATATGATTAGTAGATGCTTCGGTACCAGCAGGGAAGCACAGTTTTGTTCCTAGAAACAAATGGTTTGATAGCGATTGCAATAAATTAAACAAACTCTCATTTAAATATTTAAAGCTTTTTAAGGCAACAAATTTCGAGTATTATAAAAATATGAACCTAAGAGCCAATAAAGATTTAAAACAACTTTGCGCTATTAAGAAAATAAGCTACAACACAAACCTTGCACATCAACTAAAGCTTAGTCAAAATTCAAAGGAATTTTAGCAAAACGTTCGCGAAGTTAACGGGTGGCGGCTAAGTATGAATATAACTCTCGAAGCTCATTTTAAAACTCTGTTGTCGGCTGAAAAGAATGTTCATACTTTCAGCTTTGCGTTACAGAACACGTGTGTTTCCGACCTGGACAGCTCAATATCGTTAAGTGCATTGGAAATAACTCTCACGAAAACAACAAAGCACCTGGAAGCAATGGAATACCAGTAGAGTGTTTCAAATATTCGAACAATAGCTTAAAGACCTACATTCTAGATTTCTTCAACAGCCTCTTTGAGAATGCTTGTGTTTCTTAAAATTTTACTAAAGTCCTCTTTTTCACAATATTCAAGAAAGGAGATCCTAATCATCCTGAGAACTACAGGGGAATATCCATTCTCAATTCGCCTAGAAAGATATTTGCTAGAATTCTTTATGAAAGATTATCTAGCTGGACTGAAAGAACTTATCTGCTCAGCATATTTCAAGCTGGGTTTCGCTCTGGGTTCACCACAATGGATCACATATTTGTATTGACTAGCAAAGCTAGAAATCAGATTGAAAAAAAAACAAAAGACTTTATGTCTGTATGCATTCGATACAGTAAAGAGCCAGGCCTTGCTTTATAAGCTCTCAAATATGGGAGTATCACGAAAATTGTTGATGCTGTATTTTCAATTTCTGAAATCTTTAAACGCAGCTGTATGGGATGGATCTAAACTGTCAGAGCGGTTTGAAACAACGGCAGGCGTTCCATAAGGATGCATTTTGAGCCCTCTAATATTCGCTCTGTTTATTGATGATATTCCTGATATTCTACCGGGTGGCGTTAGCTTTGCGGGAACTCTCATCAAAGTTTTGCTCTATGCTGACGATTTGATATTACTAGCCGACAGTCCTTTTTATCTGCAACTTCAAATTAATAAATTACAGTCACACTGTCAAACATGTGATCTGAAAATTAACGTTCAAAAAATAAAAGCAATAATATTTGAAAACCGACAATGTAGAGGAGCTACTGAAGAAGCCTGGAGACTTGGTAACGAACGGATTGAATGTGAATTTAAGTATCTAGGAGTTCTGTTTACATATAACTTAAACTTTTCCAATCACGCCAAGAAGAAAGCAGTGAAGCTTAATTAGCATTGAATTCAATGTTGCCGATTTTTTTTTGCAAATCCTGATATTGACTATTCGTCAAAATTCAAGGTTTTTAATGCTCCAGTCAACACCTGTATGTGCTATGGGATACAAGCATTTGGGATTACTCCGTTCGAAAAGTTTGAGTTGGTCCAAAGACATTTTCTTAAACGCATCTTTCGTTTGCCGAACTTCACGCCGACCTACGCGATTCATGGATTACCACCAATCTATATAAGAAACCTTAAGTAGCCTTCAGACTATTATACGAGCCTTATGAGAAGAAGTGATATCAGTCTTCATAAATTGATATTGGCTAGAATATTGCAAATAAATGCATCACCTTTCAGAGAATGGAACGAAATCTCCCTGAGTGGTATCATTTTTTGCGACTATCATCTCAAGAATAGATGACGCATTATTTGATCAACACTTGACATCGTCTTCTTCTAGAAATATTTATAGTAAACTTAATCACCGAATATCTACGGAAGAAAGCTATTTTAATGTTAAAAACTCAGCCGATTTAATAAGTACAGTTTTTATCATTTTATAGCTTTTCAGGTGCTGCATCTACAAAGAAGCATGGATTCGACATTTGTGCGAAACAGTCGCAACTTTGTTCTTAAACTGATAGAGTTATTCCTCTAACAGCACACCACTTTTTCCACCGGTTGCGAGAAAATATTTATTTGAGAGGATAGTCGGGTTCTGAGGAATTAATTTTCAGTTCCACGACTTCTGCTTCTCTCTCCACACTTGTTGTCATTTGGTGAAGATCCATGATCCTATAAGAGAGTAAGCAAACATCGTCAGCGTAATCCAAGTGCTTTAGATAGGATTTCAAAGTCAATTGGATCCCTCCACTACCTGACAAAGCTGCGCGCAGTACGTCGCTTATCACCAACAAAAACAATATTGGTGACAGAATACAGCCCTTTTCGACGGATTTCAAAAACCTCTGACAACCTTTCTATCGTGCAGAACTTGACACTTGGATCCATCATATGTTGCCTTTATAATAGCAATTGGTTTTTCTGGAATGCTTCTCCTCCACAAAGCTTACCAGATGTATTCCTTATTAACGCTTTCAAAGGTCTTCATAAAGTCGATCAACAGTAGTTGTAGTGATGCTTGATATTCAGCGCACTGCTCTATAATGATCCGCAGGTTGTTGATATGATTAATACAGGAGGATCCAGCGCGGAATCCTGCTTGTTCGGCATTGGGTGTGGCCTTAGGGTGTTCTCTGATGCGTATGATTTTTGCTAATATTTTTTCAACGACATACAGGTAGAACGCAAATTCCTCTCCAGTTTTCGCACTTTTTAAGATCTTTTTTTAGAGCTTGACCATTATTTCTTTTTTCCACTCATAAGGGAAGCTTTCGGTTGTCCAGTCTTCTTTGTGAGCGGATGAAGCAGTTCATATGTATTATTGTTCGTCAATTATGCCTGTCTGTAAAAACAAAAACCAAAATAAAATACCAACTTTTACGCCTTCAGTTCTCAAACGTCACTTTTTGTTATTTCACCGTATTCGCATTGTGTTCTTCTGCAACTACTCATTTTGAAGACTCATAATTTGATTTTCTTCCTTCTTGGTAGTTAAAAACAAGAGGAAACAAAAAAGGCAAAAGCGAGGGTAAGAAAAACTTAATGTGAACAACGCCTTAAATAGTTTTAATTCCAGCAGCCATTTTTATTTTCTGACACTTTTAGTTTTAACAGTCTGTATATCACACACACAATAGATCTGAATGATATATTGTTTTAGCTGTCAAAACAAACTTGTCACAATTGCCTAGGACTGACAGTTTAGCACAAAACAAAATATTGACATTTGACGATTAGCATGTGAAAGAGAAGTACATTTTTTTTTTGATTTTGTCAGAAGCGCTACAAGACAGAATTGATTTAAATTAAATTATTTTATTGAAATTTTCTAACTCAGCATTGTCCTTCCTTTAAAACATCACGTCCAACAGAACCCACTGTCTTATTTTAATTCTATAGGGACACTTTTTGTATTAAAATGTGAATTCCTAGAGCTTACATAATATATTTATGGGGCTTATATGGACTTTTGTTCACATTTATAAGATATCCTTGAAAATGTTTTTACTGTAATTGAATATCTTATGTTATAGCAGTAACCTTTCATATTGAAGTTTTTTAAGTTGTATCTTGCGTAAAACGTTCCATTTTCTAGCGAAAAAGTGCATTCATTCTTAGAGTGGTACGAATACGATATAACGGCGAGTGGAGGGTTGCAAACGTGAGCAAATAAATTGATGATGCCATCCAAGAATTGCATTTATCTTTTTCGTCGTGTAATTCTATTAACATTCAAAACGTATCCCAAACATCTAAAGTAAGTATATTTACTTGATGCATTTGTCAAACACGTTTTAGTTGAGTTATTTGGTTAAGACTTCTATAATCTTCTTGAACCTGACATTTGTTTGCTCCATTCCTAATGCAGACACCATTATTATGTAATCCAAGGAACGTGAACCCACTTCAGTGGATGTAATCGAAGAATAAGAAATATTCAAAGTCATGTTCAAATTTAAGGGGATTTTGTAAAAAAGGATATGCATTAAATGATATTGAATCTCATTCTCACACGAACAAATCTGCTGAACAACTTGGTAGGTAGGTAGAAATGGCGATCTCAAGGCAACCTAGCTTGATATAAAATTAGCGCTGTAGTGTGCCGTTTTGATACCGAAAACTCGTTTGACCTGTGATAGAAAGGAAAAGATTTATAGAGAAGCTTTATAGCGATTATGTTAGAGCCATTTTGTCGCAATGAGAAAAAAGATTAGGTGGCGGAGGGATTCAATATTCTCTAGTGTTTGCCAAAGCAGGACATTTGCAGAGGAAATGAATTATCGTTCTACTTTCTCTTTGGTCACTACAACTACGGCAAAAGGTGTTGTACGAGATACCCAACTTCTCCGCATGAACTCCTATAGGCCAATGCCCGGTACAAACCGCAACAATCCTGGCTATGTCTTGCCTTGGTCTGCATAGAAGATCGTTTGTACGGGTTATATTATAGGTGGGCCATATCTTCCTAGACATAATGCAAAAGGGTAAATTGCTTCACCTTCGGTTTGATTCAGTTTGGTAGATAGAAAAGATTTTACCCTTCATAGCACCAACAGGAATGTTAACCATTTCCGCAAGTGAGCTATGAAGGGCCGATCCTTGCCGGGCTAGCTCGTTAGCCCGTTCATTTCCCACGATACCACTATGGCCCGGAACCCAGATCAGGGTGACACCGATATTAATATTCAGGTTCACAAGCTCATCGCGACATTGCTGGACCAATTTAGATGAGGATATGGCCTAGTTAATGGCTTTGACAGCTGCCTGACTGTCTGTAAGGATAGCCGCATTTCGGTTTTGGTTTGGGCTTTGTTTAAGTATCTTACATGCCTCCCTTATTGCCAGCAGTTCAGACTGAAAAATGCTAGCAAAGTCAGGAAGCTTAAAGAATTTGGCTACATTTAGGGACTTAGAAAAGATCCCAGAACCAACTCCGCACTCCATCTTTGAGCCGTCAGTAAAGATGGTTGTGTCGGAACCTATCGACCCGATATGTCATCCTCCCAATCTTCTCTGGATAGGAAAATAACCTTAGAACCCTGGGCAAGTACGCATGGCCCCTGTGGTGCCCACGCAAGCTGTTCTCTGAACCTTCTTTAGCTTATCAATATTATAGGCATTGCTAAGAGCAGGCCACCACACAATCGACTCATATGTTTAGATTGGACGTATTACGGCTGTGTACGTCCATAAAATCATCTTCAACTGAAGTCCCCTCTTTTTGGCAAAGATTTTGCTGCAGGCGTGGAAGGCAACACAGGCCTTCTTAACCCGTACTTCAATATTTAGTTTCCAGTTTAGTTTAGGTCGAGTATAACTCCCAAATATTTTGCACTGGAAGACAATGATAGGATTTGACCGTTGAGTCGAGGGTGGTACTTTAGTTTTGGTGGTAAAGAACAACAGTTCAGTTTTACTTTGGTTAACTTCTAGTCCACAACTCGCGGCCCAGCTGCTTACTTTCTTCAAAGCTGACTGACTGTGATTTCACTTATCACAGAGGTGTACTTTCCTGACACCAATAGCACCAAATCATCCGCATAGGCTACGGCCTTTACTCCACATCTCTCTAATTTAACGGGAATTGTACCCATGACCAGAAGTCATAGAAGAGGCGAAAGGACACCACCCTGGGGTGTTCCCCTACTCACGTGTTTTGTTGCGATGGTATTGCCTAGAGTGGTTCGAATCTTCCTACCACTGAGCATGGAAATAATCCATTCTCGAATGAAGTCTTCTACACCGAACTTAACGAGCGATTCTCCTATAGATTCGGTAAGGACGTTGTCAAAAGCACCTTTATAATGGATTGTTTGTTCTACAGTACGCACTACCTCATTGAGGGCAGTCTTCGTAGATTTGCCCTTAAGATAAGCATGCTGAGCTTTCGAGAGGTCGTTCAACTAGGATTTCTCTAATATGGTAATCAAGAATGCGCTCCAAGGTTTTAAGCACAAAAGATGTTAAGCTTATTGGTCTGAAATCCTTCGCGGATTCGTGAACTCGCCTACCCACTTTCGGGATAAAAACTAGTTTACCCTGTCTCCACGACATGGGCTGGGCACATGTTTGAGAAGGAGACATCCTTTGAAAATTTGTTCCAGCCATGGAGCTGTCACATCATGCAACTTTTGAAGCTTAACTGGCAGTATGGCATCCATGCCTGGGGATTTATATGGAGAAAAAGTATTGATGGCCCACAAAAAATTTTTTCTCTTGTTATAACGGAATTGACTTGCCCCACATGAGCTACGTTTAGCTCTGTGGTTTCAAGCGATTCGGGGTTATCACTCTCGCAACCCGGAAAGTGCGTCTTCATCAGCAGCTCAAGAGATTTGGTGGAGAGGCTGTCCAGGTTGCATCAGGCTTTTTTAGAAATGAAGGATTACAATGTTCCTTCGATAAAACTTCGCTGAGCCTTGCGGAGTCCTTTATGTCTTCGATTGATTGACATTCAGCCTTGATTTTAACTTCGGTTATAATTTTGACACACCTCCTCCGGAGGTGATGGTGAATTATGGGCAGAGTAAAAAGAGGCCAACAGCAAACCTTGTGTATTCTTATCTTCAAGTCTGACAACTGTCAGATCGGGAGTGCTAAAATTTGGACATAAAAAACCTTTTAAATGTTTCTTAGCTAATATACAATTTCTTGGGATTACCTTGGTCTTGATCTGCGGTTTTATAAAAGAGGTCGTATTGGTTGTCTTGGAAGCCTAATACCTTGAGGCCGCTTATTCAAGGTTCTTGGATAACGCCAATGTCGAAGTTTTCCTCCCTAAGGAAGGGAGAGTGCTTCAGATTAAACTGGATGACCTTCAGCGCGTTTTTTTAATTATTTTTAGCTGCAGAGCTAGGGCCCGGCAACTCGCTGGGGATCTCGACTCCGCTTATAACATCGTCAACCTCGACGTTGTCATCAGCTTTGTCGGTGTCTGTTCCCCGACTCTGCAGAATTTTAATTTTGGCATTCCTTATGCCAAAACTATGTTTGTACTCGGCCAATCTGAACAACTTAACAGCTTATAACTCTCACTATGAACGCCCCCCTTGAGAAGAAGGTTGATTGACAATGTCAATTATTCAATGAAAAAAACTTTTTTCCTTTTAGATCGTTGACAAACAAAATCAAATTTTATCTTTTTTATTTAACATTGAATATTTTTAATACAAATTTTTAAAAACGTTACCTTTTTTATACTAACAACCCTTTAACATTTATATAAGTTTAATCCAAAAACGACTTCAAGAACTTTGGTATTACTTACTTACTTAAGGTGGCGCTACAGTCCGGGGCGGACCTGGGCCTTAACCAATAAGCGTCTCCAGCCAGCTCGGTCCCTAGCTAGCTGTCTCCAGTTTCGCACGCCAAGTTGGTTGAGGTCCTCTCCCACCTGGGTGCGCCACCTGAGTCGCGGTCTTCCTCTACTGCGCCGCGCCGTCCCTCGGGATTGGATTCGAAGACCTTCCGGGCTGGAGCGTTGATGTCCATCCGCTCTACATGACCTAGCCATCTAAGCCGTTGGACTTTAATTCTGCTAACTAGGTCAGTGTCGCTGTACAGCCCGTACAGTTCGTCGTTATATCTTCTCCTCCATTCTCCATCTATGCGTACGGGTCCAAAAATCACCCGAAGAATTTTTCTCTCGAAGCATCCTAAGACGCTCTCATCTTTCTTTGACAGGGTCCAGGCCTCAGCGCCATAAATGAGAACCGGGATGATGAGTGTCTTATAGATAGTGATTTTACATGCTCGAGAGAGGACTTTACTTCTCAATTGCCTTTTAAGTCCAAAGAAGCAGCGATTTGCAAGATTTATTCGTCGTTTGATTTCAGCGCTAGTGTCGTTGTCTGCATTAATAGCGGTGCTAGGTAGACAAAGTCCTTAACTACCCCAAAGTTATAGCTGTCCATGGTGACGTTTTGTCCAAGACGTCGTCGTTCAGTGTCCTTTTTTGATGACAGGATATACTTGGTCTTGCCCTCATTGACCACTAAACCCATCTTCTTCGCTTCCGTCGCAATGCTCAAAAACGCTCCACTGACATCACGCTTTGATCTTTCAATTATGTCAATATCATCTGCGTATCCGAGTAATTGGATGGATCTTTGGAAGATTGTGCCTCTAGTGTTTACGGTTGAGTTTTGCACAATTCTTTCCAGAACGATGTTGAAGAAGTCGCATGACAGTGCATCGCCTTGTCTAAAACCTTTTTTGACATCAAATGCATCGGTAAGATCTTTTCCGACCTTGATAGAGCAGCGTGCATTCTCCATCGTCATTCTGCACAAACGGATAAGTTTGACAGGGATGCCAAAACTAGACATTGCTCGGTAGAGCTCTTCCCTATAGATGCTGTCATACGCGGCTTTGAAATCGATAAAGAGATGGTGGGTATCGATTTGAAGCTCCTGGGTTTTTTCCAAGATCTGCCGTAGTGTGAATATTTGGTCGATAGTGGACTTTCCTGGTCTGAAGCCACATTGATAAGGACCAATCAGGTTGTTGACAAATGGCTTCAGACGTTAACATAATACGGCAGAGAGGATCTTATACGCAATGTTAAGGAGACTGATGCCTCTGTAGTTGGCGCAGTTTAGAGGGTCTCCTTTCTTATGTATCGGGCACACTATGCTGAGATTCCACTCATCGGGCATGCTTTCTTCCGACCATATTTTGAAGATGAGTTGGTGCATGCTCCCTACCAAGTCATCGCCTGCTGCTTTGAATAGTTCGGCGGTGATGCTGTCAGCTCCAGCAGCTTTGTTTGACTTAAGTTTAGATATATCCATATCTTCACTTCGTCAAGGTCGGGTAGGCGGAATTGTTGATCTGCGTCGCCGAGGTTGAGTGGTTCTATCTCCCTTACAGCGGAATTCGGTTCGTCGTCGCCGTTATATAATTTGGAGAAGTGGTCGTTCCATATTCTCAGCATCGACTGTGGTTCTACTACGATGTTCCCTTGATCGTCTTTACAGGCTTCGGTTGTAGGCTGGTACCCTTGGGAGGTTTTTTTTACCTTTTGGTAAAATTTATGAACCCCATTCCTGTTGTGACATCCCTCTATATCTTCTCGATCGCGCGCTTCTCATGCTCTCTTTTTTTCCGTCTAAGAAGCCGGTGTTCCTCTCTCCTCTTCTGCTCGTAGAGCTCGCGAGCAGCTCTAGTCCTTTTGTGCAGCGCCGTTTTGTATGCCTCTTGTTTCGCTGCGTGAGCTTGCCGGCATTCGTCGTCAAACCAGGGGTTTTGCTGTGATGGCCGTGTGAAACCTAGCACTTCAGAGGCTGCATCTCTAATGGCTGCAAGGCAATGTTGCCACTAGCTTTCAATGCTTAATGCAGGCAGCATAGTACTCCTTAAGAGGTTATTTGAGACTCGATCTGAAAAGGACATGGCAGTCTCTTGCGATTGTCGTCTAACGTCGAATCTTCTCACAGTACTTCCTTGTTTTGGCTTGGATCGGGATATCCGTAGCCGTACCTTGGCTACAACGAGGTAGTGGTCCGAGTCAATGTTGGCCTCTCGGAATGTTTGGATATCCTGGATATTGGAGAAGTGTCGTGCGTCGATCGCAATGTGGTCAATCTGGTTGACGGTTGATTGATCAGGAGATTTCCATGTCCCCTTGTGGATATTGAGATGCTTGAACTGCGCACTAGCTACCAGGACGTCTCGCCCCGCAGCGAAATCGACCAGCCTGAATCCGTTGTCGGAGGTGGTGTCGTGCAGGCTGTATCTCCCGATTATGCCACCAAAGATGTCTTCTCTTCCTAGCTTGGCATTAAAATCTCCTAAGACAATTTTAATGTCATAGCCAGGGCACTGCTCATATGTCTTGTCCAAGAGCTCGAAGAATATGTCTTTGGTGTCTTCATCTTTCTCCTCTGTTGGGGCATGCGCGCATATTAGGCTTATGTTGGCGAATTTAGCCTTGATGCGGATTGTCGTGATGCGCTCGCTCACACTGTTGAAACTCAAGACTTTTTGCCTGAGCCTAGTTCCAACAACAAATTCACACCCAAATAGACGCTGTCTTTGTTCTCGGTAGCAGTCACCGTAGTAGATATCGCAGTCTTTTAGTTTGCGTTTGCCCGGTCCATCCCATCGCACTTCTTGGATGGCTGTAATATCTACCTTGCAGCAGTTTAGGGCTTCCGCTAATTGTTCGGCTGCACGTGGTCTATCCGAAGTTCGTTGTCCTTATTTCGTTTGCGTGGGTTGTCAACAGTGAATCCGTCCGTATCCGAGGCTTGTTGTTGCTTCGAAACTATGATGTTTTTACGTGGCCAGGAAGTCACCCCGACGGCACAACCCCCAACCTGGAGGGCCAGATCTTTAGTATAACTCCAAGGAAGGGGAGCCGGATGAACCGCTCTTTATAGGCCTGGGCTCCGAATATGTCGAAGAAGCCCTATAAGGTGTTCACTAAGTAGTTCGACCTTACTGGAACTGTAGACGCCACCGTTGATTCTATCTCGAGAATTCGTCCGCTGCCGCCTAGAAAAGGAGAGGTGCCTTAGTGGAAACACCTCTCCCCCCCTCTCTCGTTTGCTGCCCCAACAACTTTCCACTGGGGTTGGAACCCAATCTCCAGTTTAGGTACTAGGCACCCGATGTTCACCGCGGGGAGGTGAGAGTAGGAGTTGATAGACAGAGGTTGGTTTTGAGAAAACCCTGTGGACGCTTGTGTCCTCTTGAATGCACATGTCTACCATTTGAACTTTGGTATTAATTGTTGTAAAACAATTTGACAACTTTGAACTAAAGGCCCAATAATAATAGACTTAACCGAGCTTAAGCCAGCTCAAGGGAACGAACCAATACGCAGCCCTATATGTCACTAACCATAACAGACGTTCTGACATTTCGTTAAATTTCGCTCACTTTCGAGCAATTACGCAAGAGTCATTTAAATGGCTTAAGCAAATGTCAAATTTCGGTTAAGTCTATTATAGTTGGGCCATAAGACTGTGAACACACCTTTAAACTAGTGTCAAACTTCCAATGTCAAACATTCAAAAGTAGAACAAATTTCAAATCAAAATCTTACTTTCATCGAAAAGAGTTCAAATAATACACTGTGAACTCACCTTTAACTGTCAATGTCACAAATTTAGCAAAATATTCAGAGATTGATTTCGGATTTTTTTTAAAATTTAACGACCAAAGTTTCAAATAACTGTGTCTTTTCATTTTACCAACCTTCAAATCAAGTCTTACCTTCATGGAATAACACTTCAAGAGTTTTGGTAAAAAATTCTTGTGGAACTATTTGAACTTTAAGGTTTCTCGAGAAATCACAAGAAAAACACTTCACTTAACACACAAGACAACCTTCAAGGCTCAAAGCTTGAATAGAATCATTATTCTCTATAGAAAAAAAGACACCAACGGCAAAAGGAGAGCTGTTCCTCTTTCTTCATCGCCTTTTATAGATTTCCTGGAACTCATCTGACATACTCCCATCATCATCCGCCTCCTATATTTTCATCCTTTAAATCAATTCGGCAGTCGTCATGTCGATTGTGGATTGTGCCCCACTCTAAGAAACTTTTCTCTCTAGACGCCATAACTTGGCGAGGAATTTAACAAAAAATGCAGCAAACGATTCAAGTCACGTATTTCCTGTTTCTGGAATATCCTTTTGCCTTGAACGGGTTGGGTATGGTATCTGGTCGTCCTCGAATATAACCGACGCTGCCTCCAACCGCCAAGGAATCCCTCAACTAACAACAAACTTATGTGAAGAAGACTATCTATGTCTGTATAAGAATTTTTCTGCTGAGGCCTTGAGTTTTATTCGTCGTCGTCGGTTCTTCAAAGTCGTTCGGAAATAAATAAATGTGTTCCAATACTCATAGTCCTGGAGGTTAAGGAAATACAATTTATAGAGTCATAGTTTGAAAAAAGAAGAACACCAAGAAAAACAACAAGACGAAGGACGAGTCTAAGTAGAATCTTTTTAGTAAATGGGGATATCGGTATATGCACAATCCTAAGTGGCAAAATGAGAAAGAAATAAAGCGCAAATAAAAGAAAATACCTCCATAATAAAACTCTTATGTTATGAGAACTTATATCTTCTTCGATTTCTTTTTTGTTCTTCCATCATCAAACACGTTCATATAAAATCCTTTAAAATATTGAACTTTCTCCTAACATTTTATGTAGATATGATTTTCTTTTTAGGAATTTCTGTATATTTCGTTCGACCAATGTTATAGAAGACAATTCAATATGCACAATGCTATAGAATGAATCCTTTGAGCTTGAAATTGTTCAATATTAAATTGAATTTACTTGGTTTTTGTGAAATGAAATAAACTCACAGAAAAACACACACACGTTAGACAAAAATGGCAGACAAGAATATTTTCTTGTGTTTTTGGAAATCTAAATTGAAGCAATAACAGTCAAATTAAATTGTGATTTGTTATGTCTTTGAACAGAGCATGTTACAGAACATACCTATTCAATTTAATTCATGTAGTTTTAAATTGAAATATCAAATTATGTTTTATCTTGTTTTGAAATAAGATACATATTGAAATTTAAGTGAAATAAAGGGTTATTACTTTTTATGATTTTGAATTATATCTACACTAGACCAAGATAAATAACATCAGAAGATGCAAATGTCATAATGCCAGATTTTAAAGTGACAGATGTAAGGGTTACCAGATGCTAAAAGGATAGATTGCCGTTGACAGCTTAAAAAGTGACAGGTATGAAAGTGATACTTGTTAGAATGGCAGGTGTCAGGGAGACAAATTTGAATGTGACAGATGTGTGAGTGACAGCTATCTAAGTAGTGACTGGTGTCTAAGTTACACTGATCAAAGCCTGATCAGAGTTTAATCAGAGCTCTCGGATTTACTTATGAAACACACTGGAGTACCTTTAAATATTTTAGAATGTTTATCTGTCACAATCATATCTCATGAAACACAAATCAAATTAACAGCTCTGAGCTGTATTAGGTAGTGAATTGTGTTTGTCATAGCTCATACAGTATGGCTTAGGTCAACGTAATGAAAATGGTGATATGTCAACTTGTGATTGGGAGTTCTTTATTTCATTTATTTATTTTCGCAAGATTTTGTGGCACAAGACCTGCCTCAAAATCACCTGGGCATCTCTCTCACTTCATTATACAGCAGGAATGGAGGAAGTCACTGTGCGATGTTCGTAACGAAAGAAAGGCTGATGCAGGTACTGACCATCACTTGCTACTGGGTTTTCTTCGCTTACAAACAGCTGCTGTACAGCGTCGCTCAGAGGGTATAGCAAGGAGACTAATATTCAACACAAGCGTTCTAAATGACCCTATTGTACGTCGTTATTTCGTCACGAAACTCAAAATACTGGATTATTGGTAGATGCTTTGTGGAGCCAAATTAAGAGCGCTTCCATGGAAGCTAGAACTGAAACTATACCCAGACAGACAAGAGCTAGAGATTCCTGGATATCCCAAGACACCTGTGACAAAATCACTTTTCGAATAACATTTACAATTAGAATCAACTCAGAAAGTGATGATCAGCGGAAATTGATTGTACGAAACGAGTATAGAGCATCTCATAAGACAGTGCAGCGGTGTGTGAGACGTGATAACAGTGCAAGGGTGGACAAACTTGCGGAATATGCGGAACATCAGCTACAAAGATGGAAGGAGTAAAACTGTACGCTGATGACCACAATGTAGAATTGAATCCATAATTGAACAACATGTGCAGATCCTCTAGGGGTATTGACACCAGCCCCCCAACAAGGGTAGAGATAAGTAATGCGATACATCTTCTAAAGAAAAACAAGGCAGCTGGACTTGATGGTATTCCCGCAGAATTCCTAAAAGCAGACCCTGAGGCAGCTTCCCGTATTTTGCTTAAACTCGTGCAGTCTAGGAGAGTGAAACTTACCCAAGGAACTGGAGGGATGGAGTTATTGTAAAGTTACTATAGAAAGGACACCTCAAAGACTGTAATAACTGGCGTGGTATCACAGTTCTGTTCGTTTTTCCGAAGTCGAGAGGATTAAGTCCAGGATCGAGTCTACTCTTAATAGGTACCAAGCGGGTTTTCGCATTAGGCAGGAGCCGATCGTGCGTCGACCACATCAACACCTTGCAAATCATACTCGAACAATTATCTGAGTACCAATCACCGCTGTCCCTAATGTTTGTAGATTTTGAAAAGGCGTTTGATCGGGTCAATCACTTACTCCGCGAGGAACCCCTAGAGAAAATTGTCGCTGTTATTAAAGAATCGTACAACAACGCAAGGTGTTCATTGTTGCACAATGGACAGCTTAATAGGTACCAAGCGGGTTTTCGCATTAGGCAGGAGCCGATCGTGCGTCGACCACATCAACACCTTGCAAATCATACTCGAACAATTATCTGAGTACCAATCACCGCTGTCCCTAATGTTTGTAGATTTTGAAAAGGCGTTTGATCGGGTCAATCACTTACTCCGCGAGGAACCCCTAGAGAAAATTGTCGCTGTTATTAAAGAATCGTACAACAACGCAAGGTGTTCATTGTTGCACAATGGACAGCTTTCCGACTCCTTCGATGTGCGCCAATTAATTCTGTTTTTGTTGGCGATTGACGATGTGATGACTGCCAGTATGGGTACAAATGAAAGACACGGTATCCAATGGAGTCTGTTTGACAAGCTTAGCCACATAGATTATGCTGACGATATAATATGTCTCATGGCCAACAACACGGAAGGCTTGAATCAGATGTGTCATTAGCTGCAATTGAATGGAGAGGTGGCTGGCTTAAGGATTAACAGAAATAAGATCAAAGTAATAACCACGCTCCAAAGCACACAAGTTATTCTAAGGCAGGGGACCATAGAGGAGGTCAAGCAGTATAATTATCTGGGAAGTTTTATAGCACTCGATGGCGGAACGGATTTGGATGTTAACAGTAGAATAAACAAAGTATCGCATTTGGAATCCTTTCTGCTGTGTGGAACTCTAGCAAAATATCGCTACGCACTAAAGTTGAAACTCTTCAAATCCAACGTCAAATCAGTGCTGTTATATGCTTCTGGAACATGGAAATGCTCTGCCAATATCTCGAGTAGACTACAAGCTTTCGTTAATCATTGTCTACGCTCTATTCTGAAGATCCGGTGGCCGCAAACCATATTTTAAATTGAGCTGTGGAATAGGACCGGACAGAAAAAATTGGACGTAGTAATCATGCGACGGAAGTGGCGTTGGATAGGCCATACCCTGAGAAAACCATAGCAAAACAATCCGTGCAATGGAATCCCCAGGGTATTAGACGCTTTGGAAGACCAAAGACAACTTGGAGGTCATCAGTTTTGAAGGAGGCTCAGTCTCAAGTTATTCAATCGTGGCCATAGCTGAGGTCTGTTGTATTGAATCGGAATAGGTGGATCTTGTTGCTGCCCTATGCTACAGGAGGAGTTAAAGCGCTGCTGAACTTGCTGTTAGACAACAAATAACATATAATAATAGCTCATACAGCGCACTCGGAGCTAGCTCTGATTGAAAAAAAACGTAACCTGAGCGCTATTAAAATTCTGACCTTAAAAAGAAACTAAGATAATTGTTTGAAAACTCAGTTAATTGTTGAACGAAAAGCGAAAAGAGACAGATGTCTAATTGACAGATCTCAGGGTTACACCTTCGTCGACAACTTTTGCTTAAAATGTAAATTATTTCGATAACATAGTGTATACAATTGTGTGGACTTCGCTTGTGAACAATGTCAAAAAAGTCAACAATTATGTCGATAATATAGTTTATACGATTGCATGGATAGCTTTAAAGTCAGAAAAACATTCCAGAAAGATTTAGGACACATAATTGGTACAGGGCCAGATAATTTATAATACAAAATAAATGAAATTTTCAATATAAATCTTATCAATACGTGTATTTGAGTACACAACTGGAGACATCTACCTAGAGACCCAATTTGAAAGAGAAGTTTGTTGGGTGAGACCCTTGTTCACACAAAATTATAGCACCACTGCAAGTAATGATACGCTCATGTATTTGAAAATAAACCTTTATAAACATAAATGTAGAACCTACGAATTGCATCTATCAACAAATTAATAATTAACATTGTAAATTGTCTTGATTGATATGTTTATACTTAAAGTCTAGATGGCACAGCACTTGGCCTCTTAATCTAGAATTTTCTCTGTAATTTACTATTTGCTCCCAGGTTATGTTAGGTTAAAGTGGCTGTCCAAGATGGAAACGGACACACTTAGGCCAGTTTAATGGCCCATTGTGATACCACATCAATCTTGAGGCGTCTTCCTAAGCTCAATGGAACCAGTTTGAGTCGCTTACGAAATGTGAGAGCAGATTATGCATATTAGATAGTTAAAGAAGAACTCTCCTAGGTAATTCTTTTCGAGCCAGATCAGGGCATGTAAAGAGAAGATAAAGAATTGTTTCCTCCTCTTCGTCATCGATACAGCTTCGGCAAAAGTCATTTGAGAATACGCCTAGTCTCGTAGCGTGCGTATCAGATGTTGATATCACGTTTTCTTTAAGCCAGGGCAAGACTTTTTTTATCGCCAAAAGTTCCGCCTGGAAGACGCTACAATGATTGGGAAGGCCGAATGAGAGACTTAGTTTCAGTCGTTCAGAGTACACACCTCCACCAACCCCTTCTTTTGTTTTTGAAGTCCAGTCCACCCAGTCCACACCGATCAGCCCAAAGTGTTAGTATGTCTAAGGCATTTTGTAAGAGATCCTTTAAAGTAATAAGATGCTTTCCTGAAACTGCTTTAGCAACGTCGTCCACATAGGCTATCACTCTGAAACCCTCCGCACTAGTTATGATTTCATTCACCACTAGGTTCTAGAGAAGAGGGGATAGAACACCACCTTGCGGTGTCCCTCTACTAACGAATTGTCTGCCAGAAGAGTTGCCCAGTTTTGAGTTAATTATTCTGCTAGTAAGCATTAAATGAATTAACTCCCGAAGCGAAATCTCTACATTTAGAGATGTTAGTGCAGATGTGATTGCAGATGTGTCCACGTTGTTATAGGCACCCTCGATGTCAAGGAAAGCAACCATAGTGAACACTTTATGATGGAGGGAATATTCGAAGGTGCGTACTAAGGTAAGTAACGCTGTTACCACCGATTTACCTTTATATAAGGCAGGTTGAGACGAAGACAGAAGTTTTGTATCAATTCTTTCCCTTAAATGGATATCAATCAATCTTTTCAAGGTCTTAAGAAGGAATAATGATAGCCTTATAGGTCGTAGATTTTTAGGATTGGCTTGAGAACATTTACTTGTTTTGGGTATAAGAGCCTCAAGTATTGGTGCAATTATTTCAGAAGTCTTTTGTAGCTCGGCTGGTATTATTCCATTTGGTTCTCTTGATTAAAAAGGTTTGAAGCTGTTGAGAGGCCATTGTAGCTTGTCCCTTGTGATCAGACCTTGTGGATATGTTGCATTGGAACTTGAACGTATATAACCGTTTCAGTAGTAAGTTCAGCGATTCATTACTTGAATTTGTCCAGAAGTTTCTTCTATCGTGCGACAGAAGGATCGCCAAGAAAATCGCTTAGATTTCCTTAGTGCCTTAGAGGCTAGTTTTGCGGCTTTGGCTCGGTATAAAAGTTTAATGCATTTTTTTCTGACCGAGTCAAGCTCTGAGGCCCACCATTGTGGTTTCCTCTTTCATGTTATGCGTTTAAGTGGACAAGCAATTTCTAGCGATCTGGTCATAGTTAAGGTGAGGTCACTGACTTTGTTGTAAAGTTCATTAGCGTTAGAGGAAGGACTAGTTAGTCGAGGTTTTAGTAAACTTTGCAATGTGTTCCTGTATGAAGCCCAGTAAGTTTTCCGATAATTTCGAAAGTCATTGGACTAGGGTTTTCATCCACATTGATATTGAAATGGACTGGAAAGTATCCAAAGAACACTCGTTCTCTGATCATAGATATATCCAGTTCAATTCGCTCCCAAGTAGCAATTAAATTAGCATTGCATTTCTGTTCATGCTTTTTGAATTGTGCTAGGGCTATAGAGAATTCTTGAGAAATCGAATCATAAAAATTCTATTCTTAGTTTTTTTGGCAGCAAAATTGAGAAGTATGTATTTCAAATTTCATTTATATCTCTCAGAAAACAGATATCTGGAAAATTTTAGAAAAATAAAATACTCGTAGCAAACTGGGTACGAGTAATAGCCCTAAAAGAGAATGGCGTTGTGACAAATATCAAAGCAACAAATTTAAAAGTATTTGATGTCATATTGCGTTAGACTGTCAAGCCAGAGATCTTGGGTTTGACCCCTGCCAGTGCCATCAAAAGATTTTTCAAGGATACTCTCCCTTGCAAGGAATTGGTAAATCCTCAAAGAATATATTTGCCTTAAAAAGTGCTTTCTCAAATAATCCCTTCGGATTCGGCTTAATACTGTAAGTCCATCCCTGACAGCATTTATCGCACACAGGTATGGTTGAGAGTTGCATGTCACTAGGCCCTTGTTCTTAGCGGACTGTTGCGCCACCTAGTTTGGTTTTTAAGATGTCAAAAACACAGATGTCAGAGTGACATATGCCAATGTGTCGGATGTCCAAGTGACAGGTGATAAAGTGACGGAATACAATGTGACAGATGCCGAAGTTACAGATATCAAACTAAAAGATGCTGAGTGATAGTTGCTATAATGAGAAATCTATCAGTGGAACCTTGGAGATGGTTGATCCTCCTTTCGCTTTGATTTCATTGTGATTTGAGCGAAGTGATGAAAAACATGTGTCACGTTTACATTTTGCACTTTGTGATAAACAGTTCACTTGCTGCTTAACTTCTCAACGAATTTGTTCTATAAAACAATATTGAAGGAACGAACTTGAAGGGCTCAGTGTTGGGATTTATGTACATACGTTATTCACTCTATTGCTATCATGTATACAAATCAATATTAAACAAAAATCACAGAAGAAAAAGTAAATGACATTAATAGAATTTCCATCGAAAAGACACAATTCGAGTGTGCGTAGGTGTAATATGGTGTCTACATCTGCTGCTTACTTTAATTCACTTTTTTCACCACGAGTAATCATCAGCTCAGCTGTGTTTATTTAACTTTATCAAATCATCCTTGATCAAAGGATGGCGACAAGGACAACGACTTTTCCGACGACACGCAGAGAACGACGACGTTGATGACGCCTCCCAACGACACCAAAAAATAACAACAACTTAATACAGGTGCTTAAAAATGTTTCTTCTTTTTTCACCTACATTTAATAAACGTTAACGTTTTCTTCATCTTCATGGAGAATGGGTTAGCAAATGTTAAACAAGCTGTTTTATTGAAGATTCAGTCTTTTTTCCTTTTTATTTTCTTATGTGCTTGACTAACTTTTGCTTCAAAGAATTCAAATAATAAATTCGATTATATGTTTTCTATTGGACCATGAAATCGAAAAAACACCCACCGTTTACGTTTACACGGGGGAATATCAAATTCGCTCTTTTCTATATGTATTTCGTAAAGGTACTTTTTCAAACACATTTATTGATTTTGTTTTTTTTTTTTCAAAATTTTATTCAACTCTTGCACCTCTTTTCGGCTTGAGTGTTGAAGACATGAAAATCCTTCCTCTGTGAGGCTATATAGACTAGAATTGAAGTGAGAATTATACAAATACTTGGCGGTGTATTCAAGACAGACATCAGAGTAAAGTCCTTGCAAATATAGGGATTTTCCGAGAGAGAATCTCAATGTGTTCAAACCGGATGTAGATCTTAATGGAGTTTTCATAGAAAAATCACTTGAAGACGATGACGACGAAGAACCTTGTGGTTTCTTCTTCCAAAAAAACATCTATATATTCATATGCATATAGAGCTGTATAAGGCTTAAGGCAAGGTGAGATAATTTCACACTTCTTCCTTTAGAATTATAGAGATGGTAAAAAAAACATGAAAAAAGGATGAATAATAAATAATTTAAGATAGAACATCATATATCCTTTTATGATGCTCCAACCCAGCCAAGCCAATGACATAAAAGTAACGTCTGTTGTATGGTTTCAAAGTATCTTGTATAAATAAATCTCAGAACCTTAACGTATGGCATACACAACAACACATCATCCTATTCACAAATATGTATGCTTAAGCCTTTGTATCAATGGAAGACGACCAAGGTAGAATTATTTTAGGATGAATAAGACGAAGACAAACTTAATGTAGGACTAATATGTCGCATGAACTTGTATGATTTATGTGATATGACATCGTATATCATACACAAGACTCATGCTTTAAATCACTCCTTGTGAACGCAAAAATAGCAGACATCATAAAACACTTTATATATACTCTGTGCCCCCAGGAAGTCCGGGTTTCAAGTACAACTTTTTCCATCTTAAAAGTGAAGAAGGAAATGTTTCCTAGGTTTTAGTTCTCTAAACGAGCTGAGCCATTAATTTATTTACATTACCTCCTATTATTTTCAATTTTCACAGTGATTTCCGACTCCTTATCAAGTTATTTCCCTTGTGAAGCTCCTTGCTGTAAAACTTTAAGAGCTTAAGGCTGTAACCACAGCACTATGATTAATAAGGTTAATAAAACATAATTATGCTCTGCTCAGTATTCAATTTTTTGATCCATAGATTTCATGTGCTTAACAGCAGTCCATAACTACTGGCCTTAAAGTATCGAGAAAGGCTTGAAATAGCAAGCAAATATTCTTTTGTAAGAATAATCTTCCCAAAAAGAGATATATTTTTTAATAGCCCGATGTTTTGGGGACACGTCAACTTCGAAGACATTTTTATGTTTTTGGGACCAAAAGTCATAAACGTCAACATCATTCAAACTCAAAATCAATCAAATTTAGGCCCAAAAAAAGTCATTAGTCATAGCTCTATAGCGTTCCCCATTGACTGTAACTTGATATATGGACCAATGGTTCCCTCTGGCCATAGATCACCCTAAACAGTGACTTTTTTTTCAACAATGGCTTGTGGATTATAATCACACCAAATATGACACTTTTGGTTATTAAGGTACCCATTCTTATACAAATCGGAATCGGTGGCCATATTGTTTTGGGCCGAACGTGTGACGAGTTTGATGGTCATTCAGCTTCAATTCTGTAAGATCCTTCCACAACATCTATCATAGGCACTGCTCAAATTGTAACGCGCTGTGACGTATGTAATTTGAATCTTCTTCGATACTGTGCTCTACAGAAGCAAAAAGGTCTTCGGTGAGCACTGTGTGGTGTCTCTAAGGATGCGAATTATCAATTTGTGTAACCTCTGTGCGAAACTGTCCCATGGTTGATTGGATTAACGACTCTACTGGGAGATTATGTTGACCAAGAATTGAACGCAGCGCGCAATGCATGTTCAAATGGTAGGCAGGTGCATTCAAGAGGACACAAGCGTCCACAGGTTTTTCTCAAAACCGACCTCTGCCTATCAACTCCTACTATCACCTCCCCGCGAGAACATCGGGTGCCTAGTACCTCAACTGGAGATTGGGTTCCAACCCCAGTGGAAAGTTGTTGGGGGCAGCAAACAAGAGAAGGAGGGGGAGAGGTGTTGCCACTAAGGCACTTCTCCTTATCCAGATGGCAGCGGAGGAATTCCCGAGATGGAATCAACGGTGGCGTCTACAGTTCCAGTAAGGTTGAACTTCTTAGTGAACACCATATATGGGTTCAATGACTTATTCGGAGCCCAGGCCTATAAGGAGCGGTTTTATCCGACTTCCCATCCTTGGAGTTACACTTAGGATCTGGCCCTCCAGGTTGTGGGTTGTGCCATAGGGGTGACTTCCTGGCCACGTTAAAAATACCTTCGTTGCGAAGCACCAACAAGCCTCGGATACGGACGGATTTACGAAATAAGGACAACGAACAAACCACGTGAGGTCGAAGAATTAGCAGAGGTCCTAGACTGAGAAACCCGACAGCGCTTGTTTGGACGTGGCTTTGTCATTGGAGCCAGACTTAGGCAAGAAGTCTTGAGCTATAGGTGCATCAATGAGCGCCTCATGACCATACGCATCAAGGCTAAATTCGGCAACATTAGCCTGATATGCCCGCAGAAGAAAAAGACGACAACATCAAAGATAGTTCTTCGAGCTCCTAGACAAAACATATGAGCAATGTCCAAGCTACGATATTAAAATTGTCCTGGGCGTTTTAATAAAAAGCTAGGAAGGGAAGACATCTTTGGTGGAATAATCGGGAAAAACAACCTGCACAACAACACTTCCGCCAACGGATTCAGGCTCATAGATTTTGATGCGGGGCAAAACGTCATGGTAGCCAGAACGCGTTTTTCAGACCTCAACATCCACAAAGGAACTTTGGACTTCTCCAGATCAATCTACCGTCAACCAGATTGACCTTATTGCGATTGACGCCAGACACGCTTCCAGCATCATGGATGTCTGAACTTTCCGAGGAGCTAACATCAAATTTGACCACTTCCTCGTTGTAGCCAAGGTAGCACTTCGGGTTTACATACCCAAACGCCGAATTCTCAGAAGGAAAAAGAGAGGGCATGAGAAGCGTGCGGTCGAAGATGTTGAGAGATTTAAAAGCAGGAATGAAGTTCGAAAGTTTTATGAACAGGTGAAACGAAATTCACAGGTACATAAACCTAGAACCGAAGGCTGCAAAGACGAAAGTGGAAACATCACAGTGGAAACGCAGACAACAAAACGGCGACGAAGAACTGAATTCCGCTGTCAGGCAATATGGTCCATTTAACATAGACGATGAAAGCCAACAATCCCGTCTTCCCGACTTTGACGACGTAAAAATGGCCATATCCAAGCTGAAGTCTAATAAAGCCTCTGGAGCGGATGGCTTTAATGCCGAGCTCTTTAAAGCAGCTGAATTTGGTTAGGAGCATGCTTCAACTTATCTATAAGATATGGTCGGAAGAAAGCATGAATCTCAGTATGGTTTGCTGATTCTGAAAAAAGCAACTATTGAGGCATCAGTCTGCATTACATTGCTTGGAAAATCTTCTCTGATATGTGAACGTCCAAAGCCTATCGTCAACAAGCTGACAAATTCTTATATGTTGGGTTTTAGACTAGGAAAGTCAGCAGTTGACCCAAGAACATCGCAGGATGACCATGAAGAATTTGCGCTTCTCCATTAAGGTTGGAAACAGCTTAACAGAATTATTTTATGGTAAATGGACTGAAATACAAAGCCTTAATCAATGATTTGGAGATATTTATGTTTACAACGCAAAAGCGATGAAGCAATCGCGGTTTCACAAGAAAAAAATATTGACCGTGTTAATTCTCGAAGTGAAGCCGAGAATTAATTAATTTACCATCTTTGACTTTTTTCTTTACGGCCACGTAAAATAAAAGGTCTATGCCAATACTCCACAGTTGACTCAAGACCTTAAAAATTTTATTCAAGGAGCTATCGAGAATTCACAGATGCAATAATGGGAATCGGTCATTCAGAATTTCATGAAAAACATATGGTGCTACATTCGTAACCATGACAGTTATTTGGTTGATTTAGTTTATTACTACTAAACTCGGAGAAATTAATTTTCGGCTCTCAATATAAAACCAAATTGGTTGGAAACTCTGCTGTAAAAGTGTATAGTTTACGTACAAAATCGCTCGTGAATATTTACAAGTTTTAAGTGTGTTCAACTAAGAGATAAAATTTGAAACGAACTTTTACGTGAAGATAACAATCAGTTTACTAAATTAAACTAATAAAATCTTCATGTAAAATTAGTCTTAAGCCGCAAAAAGACAGAAGCAGAAGACAAGTAGGAGAAACTTCACCAGAAGAAAACTCAAGTTTGGCACCGAAAAGCAACAGAAACCCAAAATCATTTAAACACCACAATAACATGGCTATGTCTCAATCTGATTTTGAACAAATAAGATCAATTATTGATAAGGCACTCCGAAAGGAACTTCCACTTGACGTAGCCAATTTGGCTACGAAAGATGACGTCATCAAAGTAAACAAGGAGCTCAAATGAAAGAATATTATTCCAAATGATCCCGTATGTGTCAATCCTTAGGAATGTGTCCAATCAATTACAAAACTTTTGTTATAAAATCAAACTGTGCACATGCCAGAGGCCACAAAAATAAGTAACAACAACAAAATAATCAAGCTCAAACTGGACACAGGATCGAACGAAACCGCTACCAAAATGTTGAAGAACTCGTCTAAGCAAACAAGCACAACTTAAACGTCGAATCCTCCTTGCTTATCGCAAAGTGATCAAAATAAAAACAACAGAAGCAGTTAAGAAAAGAAATAAAACTTTAATTATTTGTGATATAAAACTTTTTATTTAAATGATGTTAATAATCTAAAATATAAAGAAATTGATGGAGAAATTGAGCTGCAAAATATGTTCGGTGATCTTAACTTTGGAAATGTCAGAGAAATCAAATATCAAACTGTCAGTGTCAAACAAAAATTTGCATTCATCAAGGGTGGCACATGAAACACCAAACTGTAGTAGATTTTCAAAAAATTGAAAATTAAATGCCGTCAGCCCTAATAATATATCGTTTAAGATTTTATCCTATAATACCTCAGGACTAAATAATAAACTGTTATTTCTAGACTTTTTTAATTATGTTAAAAATTGCGATATATTTTTTTTTATATGAAACTCATGTTACCAAAGATAAAATCATTAAATTTAAAAACCTACTATAATAATTGTAACAAGTGGGATCATGATTTTGAGAAGTTACATCACACCATGCAATTCTTAGCGATTAAAAGCGCACAAATCAATACATGTCAACACATCTCTAATCCGGCGATTATTCATGTAAACAGGAAATCGAAAGACTGAATATGTAATAAAAACGGCTCTGATATTTTAGAGTTACTACAAATGTATGACCTAATAGTGCTTAATGGATGTTCTGACGGAGATGAACAGGGTTGCTATACCTTCATAAGAGGTCAAGGGCAATCAGTCAATGACTACTATGCAGTGAATAATAAATGGATTAATCAAATTAAAAAATGAGAAGTGCAGTGTAAAACCTTCTCCGATCACATGGCTATTACAGTTAATTTACAAGAGAATCATTAATCCGACACACATTAACTCAAATTACTACCGAGACTCAAAAGAAGAATGAGGAATCAGACTGCTATAAGCGTGCTTTGATCAATTTAATTGAAACAAATTTATTGGCAACCGAATCTACTGACATTATGGCTAGTCAATTAACAGAATTTATACGAAGCTCAACAACGAACAAAATATCAAACACGAGTTCACCGTTTAAACAACAATGGTTTGATAATGACTGTTTGAAGGCACGCTAAAGATCTTTTGCATTTCTGAAAATCGTCCGGATTTCGCATAATCCTGATTTAAGGAAATGGTACAATGACTGCAACACCAACTAGAAAAATGTATGCCTACACAAGAAAATAGAATTTGAAAACAACATTGCACTTTATCTAGGTCAAACTAAAAACTCGAAAGAATTTTGGAAAATCGCCAGTAATATTAACGGTGCAAGCTACAGAATAGGTTCAAGGTTATCAGCTGAATCACTTGCAATCCATTTCAAACATCTTCTCCACAGCGACTCAACGTTCAGTTTTCCTACGCTCAGCCATCAATCTTCGACGAATCTTTAGATTCGGCCATAACACTTGAGGAAATAAAAACAGTAACGAAGAAAGCGAAAAATGGAAAGGCACCAGGTGAAGATAGAATTCCCTACGAATTTTGCCGGAACGCAACTCATACTTACATACCTACATACTTAAACTATTTGTTAAAATTTTATAACAGAATCTTGGCTAACGCCGAAATTTCCCCCTCGTTCAAAAAATCAGATATCTTCCCAATTCATAAAAAAGGCGCTTTTGATATTGCTGACAACTTTCGAGGCATATCATTTATGAACGCATAATGCAAAATATTCTGCGGTATATTTGTGGAGAGACTTGAAAAATGTGTGGAGAGGAAAAGTATTCTTTCAAATCTTCAAGCCGGTTTTACAAATAACTATTCTACAACAGACCAGATTTTTACACTTTCTACAATCGTTAAAGCGTTAAAGTGGGAAAACTTACTCGTAGGTACTGCTTGTGGTAAAACACTTCATATTGACTTTAATAACCCCAACAACTTAAAGGAACAGCTGTACCGTATAATTAGAAAGAATGAGGACTTGACTCGAGAAACATTTGTTCTAAATTGTCGTGAATCCGACAGTATATTGTTATACTCTTAGCTTAACTACAATCTTGAGAAACTAATTTAACGATAACTTAAAATACCGAAAGATTTCTTTTATTTTTAAAGCGAGATGTGAACTACAAGACTAAACGAGTGCGACTGGAAAACACTAAGTAAATTTTTAGAAGTTACTTACTTTACTTATAAAACCAAAAGACTTCAAGCTTTTATTTATCTATTTATTTATCTATTTTGCACAAAATATTGTTTTTAATATTTAATAAAATTGGCTTTGAATCTTTGATAGAAAACATTCTAGTTTTCTATTTTTGAAAGTTTTAAGAGCACCAATAAAAAGTTATCAGTGTAAGTCGCAAACCAACGTCTTTATTTTTGTTTTTAAAACTCTACAACTTTACCTTTATTTTCAAATCAATCACATTCAAATAAGAACCAAAAAAGGAATACAAATTTAAGCTCTGTTTCTGCATTTACAATACTTTTTTCTTGAGTTAAATCGTCTTTCATTCAAAATTTCTATTAAGCACGTTCATCGGTCCTTCTTTTTCTCATTTTGGTCTTTCTTTTTTTTCAACAAAGATTTGAAAGATAAGGAGCTTTAGGAAATGGTGTGAATTGATTTTTAATAAGAAGAAAAAGAAGAAGATTTGTAAAACCCCATCCAGCTCTCTAGCTTAATCCCCAATGGTGTTGATGTTCAATTCTTTGTCATTAAATTGAAAGTCGTCTCAAAGTCCCTCCCCCTATAGAACAAATCGCATTAAGAATAACAAAATTATAATGGGATATCATGCAATCCTATTTTTCTTTTTGAAGAAGAAGAATTTTGAAAAAGGATAGTGATATCCTTAAACCTAGAAATAATAACAAAAAACAGATTAGAATTTGCGGTTAAATAGTTTGAGAGTCTACATATTTTATTTGAAAACCTTTTATTTGACCTTTTGTTAAAGTGTTTACCTTTAAAACTAAACAATATTGGAATTTTTATGTTCTTGATGTATAGAGTGTTAATTTGCTTAAGGTTTTTGAATTCCGTTATGGTAGACAAAAAGATACATTCTTTTTAACATGTACATTGAATATCAATGAGATTTATGTATGCCTTATAAAAATACGCACAACCTTGGACCATAAATGGACATTGACTCTTAGCTATATGACCTTGGATGGGAACGTTCGTTGGGTGGAATACTAAGTAACATTTTGAGTCAATTCAGACAAATTATTTGCTTACAAAAATAAGGGAACAAAATTAATTTAATAAAACAAAAACAGGCTTGAAAAACTTACTACGTTATTATTTACCGTGTGACACATATTAAATTCTTAAAAACATTTATGGGACAATGATGTATGTTATGTTTCTCAAAACTTTTGTGAAGAAATATATGAACCTATTTTGAGTGAGAGGATATTTGAATAAATAGAAAAATACTTTATTTCTTATCCAACAAATTCCTCCTTTCATAGACTCGAAATTTGAGACCAGATTTATGCTGAAGAGGCTCGGGCCCGAGATATTCCGCGGTTAAATTCATTATCGTCGTTAACGGAACCAAATTTTGATTTTGTGATCATTGTGGATGATACCCGAAGCCCTTGTACTTCACCATCAGCTTTCCCATCAACGTCGAAAGCAGCACAAATAGAAATTTTTACCTCGTCGAAATGCTAACTTACTTACTTAAGGTGGAGCTACAGTCTTGTCTGAACTAGGGCCTCACCCAACCAACTTCTCCATCTAGTTTCGCGCTCCAAGTTGTGTAAGGTCCCTTTCCACTTGTGTAGGCCACCTAATTCGCGGTCTTCCTCTACTGCGCCGTCCTGTGTATGTGCATTCGAAGACTTTCCGGGCCGAAGCATTAGTTTCCATGCGCTCTACGTGACCCAGCCACCTAAGTCGTTTGACTTTTACCCTTCTGGCTAAGTCTACGTCGCTGTACAGCCCGTAGAGCTCATCGTTCCATCTTCTCCTCCACACCCCATCGTTGCATACGGGACCGTAGATCACACGAAGAACTTTTCTCTCGAAGCGACCCAAGGTGCTTTTATCCGCTATAGCAGAACGGGGATGATAAGGGTATTATATAGCAACACTTTGCTCCTCCTTCGAGAGGGCTTTACCACTTAATTGCTTTCTTAGTCCAAAGATAAGCAGCGGTTAACAAGAGTTATTCTGCGTTTGATCTCAGAGCTGGTGTTGTTTTCTGCGTTTACTGCGGAAACCTAAGTAGACGAAGTCCTTGACTACCTCAAAGTTACGTCTGTCGATAGTGACCTTTTGACCAAGACGTTGCGTCGGTGTTGTAGCTCTTTACTTGACAACAGCATGTACTTTGTTTCATTAACCGTTAAACCCTTTTTTGCAGCCTCTGCCTCAATACTCACAAAAGCCCCATTGACATCACGCTGAGTTCTTCCCATTATGTCAATGTCATCAGCGCATGCTAGACGTTTGAAAGATAGTGCTTCTAGTGTTGACGTTTGAGCTCTGCACTATTCTTTCAAGCACGATGTTAAAAAAATCGCATGACAGCGCATCACTTCTAAAACCTTTTTTGACATCGAAAGTTTCTGTTAAGTTGTTTCCAACCATTATGAGCAGTGTGAATACTCCATGGTCTTCCTGCACAAACGGACGAGTTTGGCAGGGATGCCAAAACTAGACTTGGCTCTATACAGCTCGTCCCTGCAGATGCTGTCATATGCGGCCTTGAAATCGATGAAAAGATGGTGGGTGTCCATTTGATGTTCTTGTGTTTTTTCCAGGATCTGCCGTAATGTGTGTGTGGACTTTCCTAGTCTAAACCCACACTGATAAGGAATTATCAGGATGTTGACGATGGGCTTTAGACGTTCACATATTACGGCAGAGAAGATTTTGTAAGCGATGTTAAGTAGACTGATACCTCTATAGTTGGTGCAGTTTAAAGGGTCTCCTTTTTTCAGTATCGGGCAAACAATTGTGAGGTTCCAGTCATCAGGCATGCTTTCTTCCGACAATATCTTACAGATAAGTTGGTGCATGCTCCTAACCAACTTATCTCCAGCTGCTTTAAAGAGCTCGGCATTCAAGCTATCCACTCCAGCGGCTTTATTAGACTTCAAGTTTCATATGGCAATCTTTACTTCGTCTAAGTCGGGAGGACGGGATTGTTGGCTTTCGTCGTCTATGTTAAATGTATCATCCTGCCAAACAGCGGAATTCGGTTAGTTGTGGCCGTTATACAGTCTGCAGAAGTGGTCCTTCGATATCCTCAGCATTGACTATGGTTCCACTATGATGTTTCCACTTTCGGCTTTTCAGCCTTCGGTTCTAGGTTTATGTACCTGTGAATTTCGTTTCACCTGTTCATAAAACTTTCGAACTTCATTCCTACTTTTAAACTTCTCAACATCTTCGACCGCACGCTTCTCATGCCCTCTCTTTTTCCTTCTGAGAAGTCGGTGTTCCTCTCGCCTCTTGTGCTCCTAGACTTCATGAGCAGTTTTCGTCCTTTTTTGCAGCGACGCTTTGCGTGCCTATTGTTTGGCTGCATTTTCCTGCCGACATTCCTCATTAAACCAGGGGTTCCTTGTTGGTGGTTTCTTGAAACCCAGCACATCAGAGGAGGCTTCTCTGATTGCATCTTTGCAATATTTCCCATGGTTTTCGAAACATTGTGAGGTTACTCGTAACTCGATCGTAAAAGGATTTGGCGGTCTTTTGCGATTGTAGACGTTGTACCTTCTCCTAGCATCTCCTTGTTTTGCCTTGTTTTTGTCTGAAAACCCAAAGTGTTACCTTTACTAAAACGAGGTAGTGGTCCGAGTCGATGTTAGCTCCTAGGAAAGTTCGTACATCCATGATGCTGGAAGCGTGTCTGGCGTCAATCGCAATAATGTTAGTCTGGTTGACTGTAGATTGATCTGGAGAACTTCAAGTTCCTTTGTAGATGTTGAGGTGTGGAAAACTCGTACTGGCTACCATGACGATTCGCCCCGCAGCGAAATCTATTAGCCTGAATGCGTTGTCGGAAATGTTGTCGTGCAGGCTGTTTTAACCGATTATTCCACCAAATACTTTTGTTAGAAAAACATCTTTTCCAAGTTTCACTAATTGCACCTTTAGTCTGAACTAGTTTCTCTCTTAGATGAATTTCCATGCTCAAATTTTTCGTTAAGTGAACTTCAAGTTATTTGAATTTTGTGACAACTTTTATGACTTCTCCATTATAGAACCATTTTTCCTTCGGCATATTGCGGCCTCCTCCTCGATTAAAAATCAAAATTTTGGACTTATAAGATAAACCATCAAACTCCAAAGCTGACAATATTGATACAGGCGGCTTATCATTAACTGCAATGATTTAGGTGATGCTGCTAAAAGAAGAATGTCGTCCGCAACAGCAATGCTTTTATTATTTGTCCGGCAAAGTCTATGGCAGCTGGTGAGAGGTCTGTAAGATCTTCAATAAATAAGGCTAAAAGACTCGGACTCAATGTACAGCCCTGTCTGACTCCCGATTTGTGTTTACACCCTCTCGACAACTCGCATATAGATTCTGAATAACTCTTCCGAACTTCCATGGCTTTCCGTTTCTATACAGCTTGTAGATAAATGCATGTCTATCGATCTTATCAAATGTAGATTTAAACTCAACGAAAAATGTATATAGCTTCTTGTCTTTACCCAGGAATGTTTCTGCGATTCTTTTAAGGGCATAAATGTGGTGAACCGTCGAATAACCTGTCCTATAGCCTGCTTAAAGCTCCTTTAAGAGCTTGTTGTCTTCTATCCATTTATTGAAACGTTTGTGCAAAACCAGCGTGAATATTTTATAAGAACCATTTAGAAGGGATATTCCTCTATAATTAGACACATCGACCAAGCTTCCTTTTTTCTTTTGAATGCTTTTCCATATTTAAGTTCCATTACAGCTGAAATCACTTCTTGGTATGTCTTATTGCAGTATCAAGATTTTCATTTTTAAAACCCGGAGTACCGTATTGAAAAACAAGTTTCCCTTATATTGGATTCAACAAAGTCTGAAAGTGATCTGTCAGTTAATCAGAACCTATATTGAAAAGGATTGAAAACTTTTTTCCGTTCAGCTGCTTTGCCAGGTTCCAAAACTCCTTTCCGCTTTTACAAGACGCTAATCTCTTGGATTCAGCTTCGAAGAATGCTGCCTTCTTTAGCTTTTTATTTACCAGAAATCTGGTTTCCTTGTAAAATTTTTGACTGAAAATTTTCTGTTAAATACTTCCTTCCTGGTAGAAAGTATTTTTTTTTCCTGGCAAAATGAAGATTATCTGGAATATGGTAAATAGAACCAGGAAATTTATTTTCTGGTATATTTTTCTTGGTAGATAAAACCAGCCTTCTGGTACTTAATACCAGAGATTCTGTGAGTTTAAGAATTATCTTTTTTCTGGTAAATATAACCAGGAATTTTATTGGCTAGTATATATTTTCTTCTTAGGTTCAAATCATATTTTAGTACAGCATACCTATCAAGCCAGAATTCCTACATTTTTACCAGGAAAAAAAATATTATATTCCAGGTATATTCTGCCAGAATACTGGGTTTATTCCCGGTATAATTTTTACCAGAAAAAATAATTCTCCTGGTACATTTAGGTATTCTTCGAAAAGTCTCCTGGTAAAATTTTCCAGAAAATCCTGGAAGACGCCTGGTAGGAATTTAAAAACCACTTTTTTTGGATAAATTTAGCGGGAAATCTGGTCACCGGTACCAGTTTTTTATGAGTGTAGCCATCATTTGACTATCTGTATGCTCTAAGGCAGTTAAACGATAATTACTCGCGCTTCCAGGAATGCTCTTCAGTATACCCTCGAGCCCAACTTCGGTCGTACTGTCAAGTACAGAGATTCGTTCTTTAGCCGTACTACGCGAATGAGGAATGCCTTACCACACTCTGTCTTTCACAGCCATTGCAAGGGTACATACCAAGGGTAGTAATATACCTTTAAGGGTGCGCTTATTGAACAACAAGAATTGCTGTAAAGTTTTATATTTTTTTGAACTTGATTAGAGCTTCAAAATAAATAAAAAAGTTGTTGACTATTTAGTTAGCAGCATTGCTCTTTGATTGTCTTTAAATTGACTGCTGTTTCTACAAGTTTCATTGTTCATTTCGTTTTACTGACTTGATATTAAATTTACATTTAGTTTTTAATTTCTCTTTTTACTTTCTATCGTTTCTTTAACAAACATTTTATTACTTTTGCATTTAAATGTAGGTACAATGTTATTAAAAAGGGAACAGAAATATTTCACTTCATCTCTTCTAAAAAAAATATTTTTCTTGATTTTTTTGTTCGTCCTTATTTATATGAAATGTCCTTCCAAAAGCGTTCAAAAGGCACATCATTCACAGCACAACACTAGAGAGGACATATAAAAGTTCCTACAGTTAATAAAATGTCAAAGGCACGGCCGGCATGGCATCGCATGGTACTGTGATGGAATGTTGAATTTTATTTTTGAAATAAGAAAATTCTTTTCGAATTCCTAAAATAAACCTCAACTGTTTATGTGTGAATTTAATAGTATATACTAAAAATAAAAGACTATAGACTATATTATCTACTCAAAGCAGTTGTAATAAAAAAAGACGAACAAAATATATCAACCTAAATATTATGTGGAAAAGCACACAAAAAAAAATAATGACAAATAATAAATATTTTATGCAAATCATCATCATCGTGAATTTATTGGGAAAAATTCATGGTTCTTATTTATTGTAATATAATTCATTAATATTCATTCGTTTTTATTGAATCGTAAAAAATGTGAAAACAAAAATTTATAGGTTAGGGTATGTAAATGTTCTGCTTTAAGGACACGTACCCACTTGAAAGTGATGACCCGTAAGCTTTTGTGGGAATTATTTTGACAGTCGTTTTGTGAAGATGACAATGAATTACTGGAAGATAATCGTCTGGTAATAAATGATAAAAGAGGATATCGTTTGTTTTAGAAAAATTTAAATTTGTTTATTTTTTTGTTTCAAAAAGGAAAAAAGCTTAACTTCTTAAGATGTTTTTTACGCTAAGCACGCTGTAATTTTTAAAATGTCCAGTTTTATAATAGGAATTTAACAATTTTGAATTTAATATGTGAACACAGCCTTTCACTTATCATCGCACTGTCATTGTCAATTTATTCAGTAAACTCAACATTTTCATTATGTCAAAGTATACGAATGAGCTACGTCTACATGTTTAGAGCGTTTTCGCCAATTTTCGGTCGTAATTCTCGCTTTGCTAGACAGGAAATTCTATATTTAGTGCAAATATTTAAGTCTGCATGTTCGTTGTGTGATGTTGCCGTGAGACAGGGGATTGGTCAAAGTGTGGAAAATATTGTTGAAGCGTGGAATCCCGTAACGAAAGATAAAAATCAGTCAATTCCACGGCGTTATCAAGAATTAGACATATGCTCAGACCAAATTATGGTGTAATTTGCAAAGTGAGCTTGGTTGACAAGATCATTACGAAAATTTACTGGTTTGTCAGTTTGCAAAATATGTGTTATTGGTCAATCATGATAACAGTTTAGTCCAGTTTGCAGGTTGGTGTTGTTAAATTTTTACAATGGATGACCCAGAGTTATCAAACCATGATTATTGATAATGAATCAGCGTCGAGAAAAATCAAATAAAGTGTTATTAGTTCAGTACTTTAGTATTTCGAGCATTTTTTATCGTTCCTTCGAAGACGGTAATTAATGCTTGCCAAAATCACAAATGAAGGTTAGGTTATGGTTAGGTTAAAGTGGCTGTCCAAGATGGAAACGGACACACTTAGGCCAGTTTAATGGCACATTGTGATACCACATGAATCTTCCTCCTAAGCTCAATGGAACCAGCTTGAGTCCCTTACGAAACGTGAGAGGCTGATTATATCGATATGATTTAGATCCTTTAGATCGTTAAAGAAGAATTCTCCTAGGTAATTCTGGCGTTTTCGAGGTAGAGCAGGGCATGTGCAGAGAAGATGAAGAACCGTTTCTACCTCTTCCTCGTCCATACAGCTTCTGCAAAAGTCATTAGTCTCGTAGCGTGCTTTCCTATTAGACAGTGTCCGGTTATGACACCTATTATCGAGCTTATATGCGATCTGCTTAGAGAGAGCTAGCACCTTGAACGTTTTAAATCCAGTGTTGGCCAGATGTTTTTTGTGACCTGACACGTAGTGATATTGTTCCACCTGGTGCCTGCCTTCCTAACAGCGTCTTGCATTAGCAACAGTTTACAAGTAGCGATTGATATGCCAGTATGTGCCTAACGTGGTAGAATGAGCTGCACTGTAGCGTTCCCAGCGAGATCATCTACCTTACAGTTACCTGGAATGTCTCTATGGCCAGGCCATTAGAGATCATCGACAGTTATGGACTGTTATAGAGTTTGTAGAGACAGAGTCCAGAGATTTGATAGTGGCCTGGCTGTCAGAGAAAATACGGATATCAGATATTGATATCACGTTTTCTTTGAGCCAAGACTAGACTTCCTAAATCGCCAAAAGTTCCGCCTGGAACAGCCTAACATGATTGGGAAGGCGGAATGAGAGACTTAATTTCAGTCGTTCAGAGTACACACCTCCACCAATCCCTTCTTTGGTTTTTGAGCCATCTGTGTAAAAATGGATTGATCTGGTAGGTATAGAAATCTGGAAGTTTCTGTCGAACTATAGTTGGGGGATGGTGTAGTCTGTGTGCTTTGGAATTGATTCTAAGTACCTTAGAATTACGGAGTGGCCAATGTTGTTGTTAGTCCACTGCGACGAAGCATTGAGGCGAATAGCAGAGCTTGCAGCTATTTGTTTGCTAAATATGCCAAGAGGTGTAAGGTAGAGCAAGGTGTTAAGTGCCGCAGACGGGGTCGTGCGAAGCGATCCGCTTATACATAGGCAGGCTGAACGTTGGACTTTATTTAACTTATCCCTGTTTATACCTTTCTCTAAAGCAGTCCACCATACTCCACCATACTGCCACACCGTACATTAAAATCGGTCTGATTACCGATGTGTATAGCCAATGCGTGATTCTGGGTTGTAAACCCCATTTATTACCGATAGTTTTTTTGCAAGAAAAGAGAGCTACAGTAGCTTTTTTGACTCTTTCCTGTACGTTGAGTTTCTAATTTAGTTTTTTGTCTAGGACAAGAACCAGGTATTTAGCCTCGTCAAATGGAATTTTGTATCTCCTCGAAAATAAGACCAGATCGGTTTTTTTGTGGATTAACACCCGGTCCACACCGATCAGCCCAAAGTATTATTCTGTTCAAGGCATTTTGTAAGAGTTCTTTTAGGATATTAAGATGGTTTCCTGAAACTGCTATAGCAACGTCGTCCGCATAGGCTATCACTCTAAATCCTCCGCATCCAGACTAGTTAGGATTTCATTCACCACTAGGTTCCAGAGGAGAGGGAATAGAACACCACCTTGCGGTGTCCCTCTACTAACGAATCGTCTGCTAGAAAAGTTGCCCAGTTTTGAGTTAATTATTCTGCTAGTAAGCATTAAATGAATTAACTCCCGAAGCGAACTCTCTACATTTAGAGATATCAGTGCAGTTGTGATTACAGATGTGTCCACGTTGTTAAAGGCACCTTAGATGTCAAGAAAAGCAATCATAGTGAACTCTTTATGATGGAGGGAATATTCGATGGTGCGTACTAAAGTGTGTAACGCTGTTTCTACCGATTTACCTTTACAATAGGCATGTTGAGACGAAGACAGAAGTCTTGTATCGATACGTGCCCTTAAATGGATATCAATCAATCTTTCCAGGGTCTTAAGAAGGAATGATGATAGACTTATAGGTCGTAGATCTTTAGGATTGACTTTTGAGCATTTACTTGCTTTAGGTATAAAAACAACTCTAACTTCTCTCCATGCCGAGGGAACATGGGCCAGGTAAAGACAGCTGGTAAAAATTGCCTCAAGGTATGGTGCAATTATATCAGAAGCCTTTTGTAATTCGACTGGTACTATACCATCTGGTCCTGCAGCTTTAAATGGTTTGAAGCTGTTGAGAGCCCATTGTAGCTTATCCTTTGTGATTAGACCTTGTGGATATGTTGTATTTGAACTTGAACGTATAATAAACTGTTGCAAGTTTCGGTAAGAGAACTACCAGTAAAGTGAGTGTCCAATAGTAGGTTCAGCGATTCATTACTTGAATTAGTCCAGGAGCCGTCTGCATTTTTCAAGCAGCTTGGCATAGCTGGATTAGTTGAAAGAATTTTCCGTAACCTAGAGGCTTCAGAAGTTTCTTCTATCATGCCACAGAAGGATCGCCAAGAAGATCGCTTGGATTTCCTTAGTGCTTCTTGCAGATTCTTTGTAGGAGTCCCAATGAGAGGCTAGTTTTGCAGCTTTGGCCCGGTTGAAAAGTTTCCTGCATTCCTTCCTGAGCGAGTCAAGCTCTGAGGTCCACCATTGTGGTTTCCTCTTTCCTCTTAAGTGTATAAGTGGACAAGCAATTTCTAGCGATCTGTTCATAGCTGAGGTAAGGTCATTGGCTTTGTTGTCAAGTTCATTAGCGTTAGAGGAAGGACTAGATAGTCCAGTATGATGAGCGTTAGCATCGCTCCCAATAATTAGGGGGATTCTTTGCCTTTCCGCGGCAGCGACGACTTTCTATATGGTTTTTCCAGGGAGAGGGCCAAAGTAGTCATGCCCAAGATACGCCGATACCAGCCAGAAACTTCCTTTGGTTGTTTCCAGCCTAGCTACGGTGGTATCTCTGTCACTGAAACGATGGAGCAAAAATACATTAATGTTACGTTTCACTAGTATGCAAGATCTAGGTTCACCTTTATCTGTCACACAAAGTGTGTAGTACCCAGGAGTCCTGAGTCCTCAAACAACGGATCCTACAATCCCTGGCTCTTGGATCAATGGACAATGTCTTCCCCGTTACTCGCCAGACGGAGAAGAAGTGAGGCCGAGGCCTTTATGGAGTGTTGGAGATTAATTTGTACTAACTGCAGCATTTTGGCTACAATTAGGCAGATCAACCTCCACCACGGTTTTGTTCTGATCCTATGAGTCTGAAGATGAACCCAAGAGTTCGTCCTCGCTCAGAAGGATCATGTTAAGGTCGTCCTCAGTCTCCATTAATGATGGACTGTCTACTACTTTTGTAGAGGGTGCAGTCGCGATTGGAGGACAAGGGTGCATCGTCACCCTCTGTTAGGAGAGAAGACGACGTTCCAGGTTCACCAACCGATAGTTCACCTTCGGTAGTTTTTGGAGGCCCACTTTTCGCGTTAACCTCATCATTTTTATAAATTCGAATTTTAATGGATTCGAAGCCATAGTTTATGGAGCCCTCGTTAAGGGCTAGAGGAGCCAAGGATTTTTTATTGAGTACGACAATGGCGCTCCTATAAAGACCCTTCACTTCCTCTAGCTTGGCTATTTTCCAGTTATGCGTCGGAAGGGACGGGTTGCACTCTTTGACCATCTCGAGAATGTCCTCGACACCAGCAGGTTCGATCGGTATCCAGATGCGGGCTCTAGGTCAGCTATAGGAATGTCTTCCACAGCGACAACCTCGAGCTTCGCACCTGGCCAAACTTCACCTAACCGGCTGACAGCAAGCTTGTAAAGGTCACAAGACCTCTGGTCGCCACAAACTGACTTGCAAATACTCTCACGTCTTTTTAAAGCCAAGATAACCTACTTTAGTTAACCCAGGCTCTTTAAATCCAAAAACTTTACTTTAAATGTAAAACTGCTGCTGCAAAAGGTATGGTCGTTCCAAAACTCACTTATAAATAGGATACTTATGGGTGCTCAGTCAAAGACAGCTTAATCACTAATGCGCGTTCGAGGGTATAGTTTGCTATATTTCTGTGAAAAGACAATTTCGGAGGAGGTTTAGAACCCACCCAGATAGCTTTTTGCGCTACAATTTATCGAAGAAGACAATAGGAACACGAAGTCCCCACAGGAAGTTTGGATTGGACACTCATTGGAATTATGTTGGAGGAATTGGTGGGGTCTCGTCGGCTGACAACCGGGAAAAGTAGATAACGAGTAAGCAAGTATCGGATGCATCGTCAACCCATTTGTTTTTGAATACACAATCGCTACCCAAATTGACGTCCATGTTGATAAACCCTCAAGGATGATCATTTAAAATCCCTTTTCTTCATTCTTGAGCAGTTCAACACTTATTTTCGGGGTTTCTATAGGAATTCCCATCAGTTTATTTTTGAGTGCAACTTCAGCATTTTTTTTTAATAACAAATGTTCTTGCTTTGTCATTATTCTGTTTAAGAAATCACAATTGCTTTAAAAATATGAGATTTATGTTAATGGGGTGATTTCTGTCAAATGACGAGCATTTTTTGGCACCATTTTATTTTGTAACACACAATTGGTTTTTAATCTTGAAGATTAGTAAATTTTTTTATCCCTTAACTGTCAATCCAGATTTATGCAGTTTTTAAATTATTTCATGCATTGCAAGTTGTTAAAATATAATTTAATTCCTGAATTCTAAAGCGAATTAATTAAAAAACCTTACGTATAACAATTAATTTAAATGAAAGTGAGAATACATACATTTAATAGACTTTAAACAAATTTCCACTCCATAACCACAAATTACTTGATAATAGCAAATTAAAAAAATGAAATCCTTTTTCCCTTGTTGATAGTAAACCACACAAATCTGTCAATTATTATTACACCAATTAGGCGCTGAAGTGATTTAACTAATTAAATCAATTTCTATGGTTTTGCAGATTTATAATATAAACTACATAAATTGATAGATGGATGGATGGATGCTTAAATCAATTATTTAAATCATCCATTAATATTTAATTTCGATTTGTAATTATCGATAAGCAATAATCATTCAAAAAAGCCTTTTTGGGAATAAGATAACATTCAAGACATTTAAGAAACACGTAAAGAAATACTGCACTGGTTAAACGTAAGATCTTTTATAATGTTTAAATTGCAAACTTGATTTCGGTATAATTTTGTTTTTGAAATGCTTTATTTCATAAATATTGACGAAGAATTGACACGTACACTGTTTCGATTCTTAACATTTGTTTAATGGCTGAATCACAAACACATTTCAGCTTCGGCTCCACCTGACGTTTACGAGTTCAGCCATAGAAATTCAATGCATTCTATCACAATGGAGCTTCGACCTCACGTTTCGTTTGACAATCGTAACGAAAAGAACGTTATGTAACGAAATGTGACTCCAAACGGGAGCTCTAGTTCAATTATCTGAGCATTTGCTTTGTCTGACAGCTCAACAGCTGTAAAAAAATGTCAACAAACAAAATATTTGCTTTTTGGAGGGATGAAATAATTGAAATGTCATTCAAAGCAACCTCAAAGCATTCCCATCGTAACGCAGACGAAGCCGAAGCTGAAGCGTGTTTGTTCAGCCATAACAGTTTCACTATATTCCACTTAAAAAGGTTCTTCAGAACAACTCAAAATTGCTTTAATTTTTCAAACTCTAATTGTTAAGTGTTAAATACCAAATAATAGTTCAGTGATGTCAAACTTTTTTTTTTTTTTTTTAAATGTCAAAAGATGACATCTGGAAAAGTGACAGCTGTATTAAAAGAGGGTTGTTTAAAATGAAACCCTTTATAAAATAAATCAATTAATATACTTTTGAAAATGATATATTTTTTAAATAAAATACATTTTTCTAAAACTTAAAAAATAAATAAAAAGGTTTTCATGAAAATAAGTAGCAAGCTTCTTTTAGGAAGAAAAGAGGTGGCAACGATTCGGTTATAAATCAACAAACTTTTCATATATCCCCACTCTAATTAAATTAAAACAAAGCCATAACAGTAATAAATTTTCAACTTTCTCATCACCTGAGTTCAATGTTTGAGTTAAATATTTCTATATGTACATAAATTCACGCTTATATTAATTAATTTGCCAAAAGCAATGAAAATACCATCACCATCATCAGATAAAGTGAAAGTTTTGAAATTTCTTATTTTTTGTGTGTGTTTTCATTCCTTATGAAAATAATGAGTTTTAATACCACATCTGCCATCAATAAGTTAGATGCTACATAAATTTAAGTTACTTTATCAATTTATAATAGAAAAAGAAAATGGTTTGAGCGATTTTAAATGATGAAGGAAAAGAAAACATTTTCATATAAGTTTTTGTGTATGATTCACAGTGGGTAAATGTAAATACAGCTCATGTCATACTCCGGTTATTGGTATATTAGTTAAATATAAATAGTAGGTAATGTAATCACGGCCTATGTGAGACTTCGGTTATCCGTACGTTAAACTGTGTGAAACACAAACTCGTGTCATGTTAAACTTCAGTTATGAGTACGGAGGTAAGGGGTCTTATAATATTGGGCAACTGTCAGTTTTAAAACTGTCATATTTTGACATTTAATAACCAAATGAGCAGGTTCAGACAACATAAGGTACTTTATTTGCAGTGTGTAGTTAGTTTTTTAAGTGTCATTAATTCAAACTCAAAATATTACTTCACTAACTTCTACCTTAGGTTTATCGTAAAAGAACTACCAAACACATTATTGTCTACAAAACACCCTTCTGGCAATCTACAAGCTATCGAGTTTTGAATTGAAAAGATATATTAATTATTACTTTTTCAATTTACAGGAAACCCTTTTACACAAAACATTAGAAGGAACTGTGCAGAAAATAAATAAATCATAGAGCAATAAAGTTCAGCTTTGAGTTGAATAAAAAAACATGATCAACTTTCATTTTGACATAAGTAGACTAGACTTGATAGTAAGTTAGATTTTTCTTTCCTTACTTTCCAAGCGACTTTAAAGTAAGTCTATTTTTTGATATCTTGCCAGTCAGATACTAGAAACTTGCCTTAATTTCAAGTCCCTTTGTCGTTTGAATCTGCCCAATAAAATGCTTAGGTCCTGTTTACAGTCTTACGGTCTTAGTTTTCGAAACTAAAGCAATTCTGAATCGATTTGTCAGTCGTCAATAATGTTAGAGTTGGTCGCTTACAAGAACTCAGAATATTGGTCCTGTAGATCATAGTGTTGAGGATAACCTAGGTTTATTAATTTAGCATAATTATCGAATTTGGGTCCTGAAAAATCTAAGAATGATTGTCGATCTCCATCATCACGTGTCATTGTTTGGAGAGATTCTTGGATTTGACAGTGCTAATGGACCTTTTGTATTCGAAACTAAGGCTGGTGCTATATTAACTGCCTAAACACAGTGGTAAATCTGAAGGTAAAGCTTGTGGTAATGTAAAAGTTGAAAAGTATAAAAGCAACACACAGCTGAAGCTGAAGCGCAAGTTGGGTGAATTTTTACTTTTGGGTTCAGACTGCGCAGATTTCTGACATGTTGTATGGTTTATATGGATAGTTGAAGCACCAAGTTGAAAACATTTGGCTTGACGTTTTTTGCTTTAAAAAGCGCGCATTTAATGGCAGCTTCTGCTTTAAGCTTAATTGACTGCGTTCAATCTCGTGTTGGATAGGGTATATTAAATAGGTGGATTTTTAGATAACTTGTTGAACGAGTTGGATAGCTTTGTTGATATAGCTCCCAAAAAATAAAAACAATTTTCAGCTGTTTACAAAATGCAGAGAAACATTTAAACTTTGAAGTCAAAATTGTTGTAATATAAATCATTGAATGTATAATTCAATTGATTCGTAGGACTATGATGAATTGATCGGTGCGTAACAATTTAATAAATAAAGGATAACCTTAATCTGTAATCTTTGTTAAATTTCCTCTTATCTCAATTGGAAATCTCCAGTTTTAAATGATTTACGTTTAACAGAAAACTATTTTAAAAGAAACGGGTACTATTATGAAGTGACAAAACCTAGATAGTTTTATTTTTAATTTTATTGACTTCAAAATACACAAGAACAAAACATTGTATTCTTAATTGTAAGGTTAAACAAGGTTTTAAATGGTTCAGCGGAAGGCCGTCTACCAGACTGAATTTTTTTTTAAATTTATGTATACGAAAATAGCTAATCAGATACAATTCAATAAAATAATATTTATAATTTCCAAACTTTAAAACATTACAAATTTTCTTCAACTATTCTGTTCAAAGAGTATTACTTGAGTATTGGACAAACTCATAGGAAATGAAATACATCTTCGCGTACTTTGCGATTGCATAAATCGCACAATATTGTCAATTCTGGACGGTGAGTAATAAAGCTAAAGTTGATGAGTTCACCTCTTACTTTAAATAGCAAGCTGATTTTTCGTGTACTGTTTTTGGCCAACAATTAGATGTTGTGCTTCAAGAAATGGTTAACTTTACAGTAGTAAGATCTGTAAATAGATGCTTCAGCTTCACTCATTAACTTATCGTTCATCATGTTGCCGACTTTTGTCAGCAAATCATCAAAATTCAACACGAGCACCTCGAAACATTCGTTAACTGATATTGAAAAAGTAGTTGAGCATTCAATTGTAAGCTTTTTCCACTCTTTAACACACAAAACTTCAGAATTTATAGCTTGTTTGAGTACTATTTGCGGAATTCTTTCGTCACCCTTCGCCAAAACTCTTGACACGTAGTTGAACTGTAATTTAAGTGTGTCTAAACAGAGGGGTCGTATTCCTGTTCCAAGATGTAACATATAGTTGGGCGTCATACTTGCCAACTTGAAAGTACTTTTAATAAAAAAAATAGAGGAACTTTTTCATAGCTTCAAACGTTCCATACCCCCATACTTGCGCTGCGTAAAACAGCTATGTGTGAAACGCTATTTGTTAGAGTGCAACTTCCCTAGAATAGCCAATAAAATGTGAACAAACTAGTCTTGATTCTACAGTGAATGCCTATTAACGATTTCAAATTATAGGATCTCTTGTACAAAGTGCAGCAAAATAAAATAACTTTAACTTTTCTACCTCTGAAACAGGATGAGGTTCTTCAATTTCAGAATATTGGACAATATTGGCTGCGGATTAAAATCCACACACTTAGGCCAAGCGAAAGGCCCATTGTGATACCACATGAATCTAGAGAGTAACTTCCCACTAGTCGAACCATTTTGAGCTTTTTATAAAGCGAAGAAGATATTTGATATCCTTTTTAGCTATTTCACTGGGATTATCAAAAGAGTGTTCTCCCAGAAGAAGTTTGCGTCTTAGTGAAAGAGCAGGGCAAGTGCATAGGAGGTGAGAGATTGTTTCCTCTTCTTCCTCGTCCATACAGCTCCTGCAGAAGTCATTTGAGGCTACACCAAGTCGTATTGCGTGTCTGCCTATAAGACAATGTCCCGTGAAGACACCAATTAGGGAGCTAATATGAAGTCTGCTTTGAGATAACAAGTCTTTAGAGCGCATTAGGTCCAGTGAAGACCATATGAGTTTTTTAGCTGCCACCTAGAGTTTGCTACAGCAAAAGCTGTTTCTTTTAGCAGAAGTTTACATGTACCTATCGGTATTCCTATCTTCTCCCTTTCATACGAAATAGGTATGATGGTTCCATTTTCTACAATTCTCTACAATTCCTGTATGATGTCTCTGTGGCCCGGCAACCAACAGAGGTGAATATTAAATTGCTGCGCCATTTCCATAAGATGATCGTATCTTTAGAGATTTGGTTGAGGCAATGTCAAGGGATTTGATAGCAACCTGTCCTGTCAGCGAAGATGCCGATATCAGTTGTTGATATCACGTTTCTCTTAGCCAGGAGATAACCTCTTTGATCGCTAAAATTTCCGCTTGAAAGACGCTACAATTATTAGGGAGGCGGAATGAGATGCTTAGATTAAGCTTTTCTGAGTACACACCACTACCAACTCCCTTATTTGTCTAGGAGCCATCTATATAAAAATGGATGAATTTGTCATCCAGGAGTTTTTTGCCTTCCCATTCATCTCGGGAAGGAATGGATACCTAGAAGTTTTTTCCAAATAGGGGCTTAGGAATAGTGCAGTCCATGCACTTTGGTATAGAACCAAAGAGGTTCAAAATGATGGAGTGCCCACATTGTTGTTGGTCCATTGAGATGAGGCGTTAGTCTTGTACTTGGTGCCACTTGTTTGCTGAAGATTTCGAGTGGTGTCAGATGGAGGAGAGTGTTTAACGCTGCTGAAGGTGTGTTTCTTAATGCCACGCTTATGCAAAGACATGCAGTGCCTTGGACTCTGCTGAGTTTGTCGTAGTATGTGACTTTCTCTAGTGCAGTCCACCATACTGCTACCCCGTACATAAGTATTGGTTGGAAGACCGATGTGTATAGCCAATAGGTAATACGAGGTTGAAAACCCCATTTACTACCTATGGCTTTCTTGCGAAGGAAAAGAGCTACTGTATCTTTTTTAACTATTTTGAATATTTGGTTTCCAACTTTATATTTTGTCCAATATCAGAACAAAGTATTTGGCTTCATTGGTAAAAATTAGTGGTATAACTTTTATTGAAGGAGGTACAATTACTGGGACCTTGTACTTCGGTGTAAAAAAAGACGAAGTCTGTTTTTTGAGGATTAATACTAAGTCCGCAGTGATCAGCCCATCTAGTGAGCATATTGAGTGCGTTTTAGAATAGGTCTATCAGTGTATTAGGATGTTCTCCTGTGACGGCGATAGCCATTGGCTTTGACATGCAAGCATTTGCCCGCCTTGGGAATGAAAACTACCTTTACATCTCTCCATTGCTGAGGTACAATAGACCAGATTTATACAACTTTTGAAGATCATCTTAATGATGGGCGAAGTTATATCAATGGTATATTGTAGCTCAGCTGGTACGATTTGATCTGGACCTGGAGATTTGTAAGGCTTGAAACTATTCAGAGCCCATGTCAATTTTTCTTTTGTAACCAGACCTTGAGGAAAAATTAAATTAATACCCGACCCAGGACTGTTTGTTGTATCAACGGATTGGGAGCTATCCGGGAAGTGGGTGTCTAATAGCAGGTTTAGCGTTTCTTCGCAAGAGTTAGTCCATGTACCATCTGAGTTTTTAAGACAACTAGGCAAGGTTGGATTTGTCGAGAGAATTTTTCTGACCCTTGACGCCTTCGAGGATTCTTCTATGCAGTTACAACAGGATCTCCATGAAGATCTTTTGGCTATTCTCAATTCTAGTTTATACTTTTTGAGGGATTCTTTATAGGAGCCCCAATCTTGGGGATGTATAGTCTTTTTTGCTCGATTGAAAAGCCTTCTACAACCTTTCTTGAGTGTATCTAGTTCAGCAGCCCACCAATATGGAGGGGGCATGCAGTTTCCATGGCTTTATTTTGGCCGCTGTAAGCTCATCGACCTTTTGATCGAGTTCAAGAGCGCAGAAGGGCGGATCCGAAAGTTCTGGTTTAATCAGATTTTTCAGAGTTGCCCTATATTTTGGCCAATCTGTTTTCCTATAATTCCGTAATTGGATCGGTTTCGGGGTCCCTTCAATAAGTGTGAATTGTATGTATCTATGATCGGAGAACGAGTTCTCCTTTGATACTCTCCAATTTAAATTCAAATTCCAAACTCAAATTTTATTTGAGAGATTTAACGAGACAAGAGTCAAATCTAAAACTTCTTGCCGATTTTTAGTGACGAGGGTTGGTTCACTACCTACATTACTTACTACCAGATTACTTGTTAGAAAATAATCAAAAAGAGACTCACCTATGTTATTTATATCGGTACTACCCCATGTAGTATGATGCGCATTGGCATCACAACCGATAATTAGATTTGTTTTCTGTCTTGTTGATTTAGCGACCGTCTTCTCAAGAATGGTACCAGGCAGTGGACCCTGGTGGTCGTGGCCCAAATATGCTGATACCAGCCAGTAGGTATGGTTGTCTATTACCATACTGGCTGTGGTGACGTCTTTATCACTGAAATTAGGAAGTAAAAATACATTTAGATTACGTTTTACTAGTATGCAGGACGTTGGGTTACCTTTTCCTGTTACATATAGCACGTAGTAGCCAGGAGTTCTCAATCCTCGAACCAGGGATTTCACAATCCAATGAGAACGACATCTTCTCCAATTTTTGTCACGCGGAGAAGAAAGGGAGGCCTAAGCCCAATGGAGGTGGGCAAACTGGTCAGCTGAAAAACGAGAACAAAATGAGTCAATTTTAAAGTTAAAAAAAAAGATCATAAAATTCGGAGGCAAATAGCTTCTTCGTCGTCTATTATGAACAAAACATCCTCAAACACAACTTCAACTAACATTTTGTACCTTTTTGTTTACCAACAAATACAAAAAACTGAAATCAATTTTGAAGTTTCTTGAAATTCAACCATGTGTTGAATCAGATGTTCTGTCAGATACCTACATACCCCAGAAATTCTTGGATACCTTTGAATTCCTTTTCTGATATGTCAGCTGTTTTGTTCAGCTGTTATTTTACACGTAAGACACTAAAAATAAAGTATTCGGATAACATATCTGTCTGGAATTGAACGCAGCCATTCTGTTAAGTCGGTTAGAGTGAATGGATCTCGCTACTGAGCCATGTGCATTGAAGTATGGCCAGATGAAGACTTTTATTTACAATTAGATGGCGCTACGTGTCACAGAATCAACGAAACAATCACAATTTTGTTTATTATTGTAATTTAACATCTTACATTTTTTTCTTTTGGAGCCGTATGAGAGGTAAGGTCTATTACAAAGCTTCAAAATCCATTCAAGATCTTAAAATGGAATTTGGTAAGTTAAAGAGGACTTACAACCGCATACGTGCAACTTGGTTATGGATAATTTCATGAAAAGAATTTGTTACTGCAACAGTGATTGATTTTAATGTTAACGACACAACATTGTTTTCTCTTAAGAAATTAAATTGTTTATAATATTGAATAAGACCAATTTTTGGAAAACCCTGTGGAAATGACAGATGGATACACTTTTAATCATTAAACGTCAAACTCACTTAATGCGAAAGTTTAATTTATTTCACAGGGGCATTTTTCGGTGGAAGTTAACTTTGAAAAGCATAAAACAATCAGTAGTAGTTCGGAGAAGTAAGTCTGTTTTGTAATTTTCCAGGATTTTTAGAGTTTCTTAAGTTTCTATTTCTAGATAAGAACAAAAGTATTGAAACAATGTTGTTACTCCAAAAAGTTACTGCATATGATTCTCTTTAGCTGAAATATTGAATTTTCTTTGAAGAAATTATAGCTGTCTTAATTTTCTTGATTCTCCAAAATAATCATTAAAGAGCGCTTTTTGTATGATTCAGATACAATACGATACGAGTAGGGACTTGTATACAATATTTTGTATTTCCCCTTAAAACAATACTTTTGCTAACAATTTTATTTCCTATTATTTCTCATTCTTTCGTCTATAACAATAATGAATTGTGTTCTTTTCGATAGAACCGTTTCTTTCATTTTCAAGGTTAATCTTTATAATTTTGAAGAAACTTTGGCACATTACACCTCAACAATTTTCAAAGGATTTCCTAATTTAAAATTGTAAGGTTTTAAACTTTTGTGGTTGAGAAAAAGTTTCAAAAAGGTATGACCACATTGTTATACTGTGGTAAATCCTTTTAATGTCCTTTGTCTCTTTGTGGGAAGTAGACTGATTGTTTTGAAAGATCGTAAATATTTATTCTTAAATAAAGTTTACACCCTCATTATACCTAAATTCTAAATAACATAATTTATTCGAAAGGATTTATTAAAATAAAACAAAATTTCTGCTTTGCTTTGTCATAAAGTATTCATCAGTAATTTTTGTAGAATATCCTCTTTTTTCGGTGAAAATTTTGTTCTATGTAAATTAATTACCCAAAAGTGTTGAAGGTTGGATTCCTGGAAAACTACCATGTCACAATTCCCGACGCTCCCGCCGCGCCAACGTGCTGCTCCGCGTTGAATCTGTTTTTGTGATGTTCTAGGGCAAAATATTATTTCAAAAGATGATAGAGTGAGTGACAAAGGATTTCCATAGATGATGAGTGTACAAATATCCCCCGCACGAAAGGTTCCATAATACTCTTGACACTCTTCCTATTCATAATATAGCATCCATGCATGTTAAGCTCATACAATTTATATACAAATTTCTCAAACCATATCGCGTCATGTGACAAATTAAGTCATGATGAGGTGTCATTTTGGAACACATAATGTCGAAGGGAATAATGTTGGCTATATTAGACATTCCTGCGTACCGTTGCTACAGCTTTGGCCGAAATAATAGGAACATTTCTTACTTTTGAGTTTAACCCCTTTTATATCATTTAATAAAAAGGTGATATATTATTAAATGCAGGGTTTAAAAACTAGGATGCCACATAGCAATCGGTACTATGTTCAAATCATAAGTAAGATCGCGAATTGAATTGAAATTCTGCAAAAATGTGATACTTAGAACTCCTAAGAGACAAAACGAAAAAGCCGATTGGGAGAGTGTCAGTAATTTTGTCCGGATCTTTAAATGCTCACTATTTTTTTTATATAATAAACTGGCACTAAAGGGGTTATTAATACCCATAACATGTTTAAAGTTTAAAGGAAAGATACCGATGCAAATTGGTCTTAAAGTTTTGAATATCGAAATGATATGGAAAAAACAGAGCTGAGTAAAGCATTCCACATTCTCGATGTGCGGTTAAAAAATGAATCTCTATACTTGACAGTACGTGCACTATGACCCCTAGGTAATTAAGAAGGCTCCAGATGCAGAACTGGTAAGATTATTTTGGGAATGACAACTTTTATCCCATTTTATGGTTAAAAGTGTCAGAGTAAGTCATGGTTGGAGTTGAGCTCCGAGCAGTTATCAATGTATAAAAGATGAGCTTCTGGTGTTATAAAGCAGAGCCCAACTGATGACAAACCGGAATAGTTTTTACCAAGTCAGAAAGGCTTATTTGAAGATCAAAAAAGAGGCTGAGATGCAACCCACAATGATAACTTTCCAACCTGTCTGTCGATTTGTATTGCTTAAAATGTTTGTAGGTTTTGGAGTTTTGTTAAAAAAGTTGTCAGTTGAATTATTCTTAAAAATTTTAAAATTTCCAACAATATTTCGCATATCATGAAATAGTTTGATTTCGGAATCTATTTTTGTAACTGAGATATTTATTGGAAAACCAATTTTTACCAATTTTAGTAGCATTTCTAAAAAGTTTTAATTTCTTATATAAACAAATAAAAATTCGATGAATGAAAATTGTGTGAAGTCTATTATTCTCGATATATCGAGAACCGAACATCAATTTTTACCAAATTTGAGTACTATTTTTGTAGATTTCATTTTTATGAAAAAACGGACTGTTGGATTTTTATAAAAAAAAAACTACTAAATATCGAAAACAATATTTTTTGTGCAATAAAAAAAGTTTGAAGACAATATTTTTAATTTTTGAAAAGCTATTTGAGTCGAAAGTAAATTTTATCGAGTTTAACACTCGATACAATAATTCTTATAACATAAAATTAGTTTGAAGCAAAAATTTCAAAGTTTTGAAAAGATTTTAAGGTCGAAAATCAATTTTTAAAACAACTTTTTAAACAAAAATATCAATTTCAAAATTAGCGAAAAACTAATTATAATAGAATCTGTCATTGACGTGAAACATTACCTAATAGTTCCTTTGTACCTGAATTTCAGTAATTGGAAAAGTGACTTTGAAAATTTGAAAGACTTTCTCCTGAACCAAAATAATGACAACATTTTAATAATTGGAGATTTAAACAGTCGGACAGGGAATTTCCAAAACTCTCCTTTTATAAACGGGGACAAGTTTGTATTCAAAAGGGGATCTTCAGATGAATGTACAAATTTAAATGGAAAATGCCTGATGGATTTGAATGAGGATTTTGGGTTTTTAATCTTGAATGAGACCTCCATAAGTGATAGTCCTGTCAATTTTACGTTTATTTCCAATCATGGTTGCTCTGTAATCGATTACTGCTTAGTCAAAGGGGATTGGCTTGACATTGTGAAAGATTTCGAGGTTTTTCTGGCTTATTATTCAACTCACCTCAACATTTGTGTGTCGTGTGAGTTCAAAACCCAAGAAAGCAATATCCGACGTCGAAATGTAAATGGTTGCAACAGACTACGTTGGATTAGAAATAAATCGGATGTTTATAAGAGAAACTTAAAAAAGCATTCAATTAATATCACAAATCAGGCTATAAACACAATTGACGAAGCATCAGATTTGATATTGAGCACTATTAGAGAGTCAGCAGTTACCTTTTCAAATAATAGAGGAAGCGTTTTTAAATCTAGTTGGTATGACGAGGAATGTACGAGAAGTAGAGAAAAATCTTTCAAGTTTTTGGGACTTTTTAGGGAAACAATAAAGCATTTAAAAATATATGCAGCCGTAAAAAATAACATTTTCTTAACAACTCTACATTAAATCTTGTACAGAGCAGAGATTCTAGAGTATTTTGGGCTAATGTGCGCATATTTAGTGGGCGCAATAAGTCGCCTGTTATTTGCATTAGTGCCGATCAAATGGCATCGTATTTCGAAACACTTCTACTGTCGGATCCAAATCAAATATCAATAAGTTTTGCGTTACCGTTCATTCACATCGAAGACTTAGATGCTCCATTCTCCATGCATGAACTGCTAATTGCATTAAATAAAATGAAAGGCAGCAAAGCTCCGGGTTTAGATGGCATCCCGGCTGAGTTTTACAAAAATGCCAGCTCACAATTTCTTGAACATATTTTAGTTTTGTTTAACAGAATTGTTGATGAGGAAGATATCCCAAATTCTTTCCGGTCTTCATCCATCTCTGCAATTTTTAAAAAGGGTGACCCAAACCTTCCTGAAAACTACAGGGGAATTTTTGTCTTTAGTTCACTGCGGAAGCTATTCACTTAAATTCTTTCCAAGCTGGATATCGTGCTAATCTCTCCACAGTGGACCAAATCTTTACCCTCACTAGTGTTGCTAGACGCTTTATAGAGAAGAAAACAAATCTTTATGCATTTTTCGATGATTTTAAAGCAGCCTTCGATACCATCAACCGAAGCTCATTATTATTTAAACTTCCATGTATCGGTTTATCAACAAAATTTATAAAAATGTTTGGGCAAATTCTCTCAAATACGACTGCTACTGCTGTGATTAAAAATGGCATGAACACGTCGAAATAATTTAGGTCAGAACCAGGTGTCCCACAGGGTTGCATTTTGAGTCCCTTGGTTTTCTCGCTATTAATAAATGACATTGAAGATAAAATTCCAGGTGGTGTTGTTTTTGGTGATCTAGTTATCAAGGTGCTCCTTTATGCGGATGACCTTGTTATTTTAACTGTTAATCCTGTGACGCTTCAACTCCAGTTTTAACAAGTTAAAACAATATTGTGATTTGTGGGACCTTCAAATAAATACTGCGAAGTCTAAGAGCATGATATTCAGACACCATAATCGCAGTGCACGTAAGGACCGTTCTTGGAACTACTTGAGAAGTAGTGAAGGACTTCAAATATCTAGGTTTCACAATAACACACAATCTGAACTTTCGAAGTCATATAAGAGATAAATTGACTGCAGCAAAAGCAGCTATTAACTGTATATGGTCAAATTTTTTCAATAAAAATACCGTTAAAAGCTGCCTTTGCAAAAGGATTCTCCTAACAGCGTTACGCTACAGATACACACCTTTTAAAGGTTGGAGTGAGTTGGCCTCAGAACATAACTTTCCTTTGACGTTTTTTTTGGATAATCTAGATTCGTGGAGGAATGAACTTTACGATTGTATTTTTGCTATAGATGACAACATTTTTCAGACATTTCTCAATCGGGCAAGGGAGTCCGAATCTAGATCATTATACAGTTAACTTAATTTCTCTTTGGGGGAAGCAAATTATTTTCGAACCGAGTAAACTTTTGTTGAGATAAGTCTGATATTTAAGGTTCGCACGGAGATGCTTGAGCTAAACTTTAGACCTCACAGAAATGATATAAATCCTAACTGTACATTATGTAACCTCAATCAAATTGAAAATGTTTTCCACTTCCTAGCGTTGTGTCCAATCTTACAAGAGATCCGGCGTTTATATTTCAATAAGAGCTTCCTTTCGTTTGAGGACTGTCTTGGAGTTTTGAATGGTGAGGGTGGTTGGAAACTTCTTATCCGTTTTTTCTCTGAAGCTATTGCGTATAGAAATTCATTCGTGGACCTCAAATGTAATGTTCAGTCTAATATAATTTTGTTTTAGCTAAACTAAAAGCCCGTTTCACTGTTGATATTGAAAGTCTTTTACTGCTCTTCCATTTTGTATGTATTTTTTATGTATCTAAATATCAATGATTAAACCTAAAAAGTTACCATTAAGCTTAACTATACCACACTAATATTTATTTCAAAATATATGTTAGTAGTTTTTGTTTTCGCTAAACTAAAATACTGTAACATTTGTTATTCTCAAATCAATTAAATCGTTCAATCTGGCTTACTTAATCATAATCAGTATCTTAATCTTAAATTATTTTGTAAATTGTTAATTTTTTCTCTTAATGTTTAAAATTTAGATTAACTGGCAGACGGCTTAATAGCCATGCTTGTAAATCTTAAAAATGTAAGTGAGCCTGAATTTTTGTGAAGACAAAATAAATATAACAATAATAATAATAAATAATATTTGAGTTGAAAATCAATTTTTACCAATTTTTTTTTTTGTAGGGTTTTTTAATTTTTTGCAAAAAAACTGTCAATTAGATTTTTCTCAAAACTTTACTGAATGCTGACAGCAATATTTTTTAAAAGATAAAAAACTTTGAAATATTGGCTTTAGTAATTCAGAGTTTTGAAAAGATATTTGAATGGAAATTCAATATTTACGAACTTTAGTTTGCTTAGTTTTTATTTTTTTGTAAAAAAAACTGTCGATTCGATTATTCTATTAACTTTACCAGATGTTGCAAATGTTAGTGCTTCGGAGATATTTAGAGTTAACAAAATTGTTCACCTTTCAAATTGATATGTTAAAAAAAACCACCCTTTCTGCAGTATTATCTGTATAACAACATTTATGTGAAGTCGATATCTCTACTAGTTCTTGAGTAGCTAGGAGCTACTCTAGCGACCTTGAAACGTCGAGAAATGTCAACATTTTTATTTTGACAAATCAAATTGATTACAATAACTTTTTTTGGGAAGATAATAAATAAATTGTGTGGCGCGCCCAACAGTCCCTTGAGAACTAGGGTCTGATAACTTTCAATTCGCAACCATTCCTGTGTCTGAGTACTGTTATCAAGGATGGAGGGGACGACTAATTTGAGAAAGCACTTTTCATGACAAAAATTACTCTTGGAGAATTTGTCAATTCCTCGCAAGAGGCAGTACCCGTGAAAAAAAAACGTTATATGACACAGGCAGGGATCGAACCCAAGACCTCTGTGGTGACAGTCCAACTCACTTTTTTTTTTTAAATTCATTTGTATTCATTATTTCTTAAAACTATCTTAGGGCTAGACAAAAATTCATAAAGCTAGCCTAATTAGCCATTAGTTACAACTAACTAATAATAATTAATTCTAATGCCTTTTGGTCCTAAAATCTGTTTAACTTCAATTCAATTTTATTTATTTTTTTAATTATTAGTAAATTCAAAAAAAAAGTAATATCAATATCCTTTTTATTTTCACTTAAAAACTACTTAAAATTAGGTCCTTAAATAAAACTTTAAGAACCCTCCCTTCCAAAGTCATGGAAACGCTTATTATTTATCAATCAGCTTAAGAAATGTCTAGAGAAACGGAAGCTTCTAATATTGGTTACCTCAAAGCTCTGTTTTGTCTATACCGCTTTTTTTAAATGATCTTTTGAGTTAAACTTTCGGTTCAATCAATTGCTTCGCTAATTCCATTTCTTCGCATGTGTAAAATATAAGATAGGCCGATCCTTTAAATAATAAATAAATTGGGTGGCGCAACAGTCCGTTGAGAACCAGGGCCTAGTGACTTACAACTCTCAACCATTCCTGTGTGCGAGTAATGTTGTCAGGAATGGAGGGGACCTACAGTTTATATGCCGAATCCGAACGGCTAATTTGAGAAAGCACTTTTTCATGACAAGAGTTACTCTTGGAGAATTTGTCAATTCCTCGCAAGAGGCAGTACCCGTGAAAAGACTTTAGATGGCATAGGCAGGGATCGAACCCAAGACCTCTGGCATGACAGTCCAACGCACTAACCATCATGCCACGGGTACTACCGATCCGATCCTTTACAATCTTTTATAAGAAAATGCTTGAATTTTATATGCTCAAGCACTCTTGTGTGGTTAAAGCTAGGATTGTTAGAAATTGGTAAAACCTTATTGATGTTCAAGACTTGAGTATGACTCACAGCTCTAGGCAGTAGTTTCACTAACTTACTTTAAACTCTTGAAGAGTATTCAAAGAATAGCTTTCAAATTGATTGGTGTTGATAACATCATCAAGTCAGTTACGCTACTTGACCATCGACGTTAAGTTTCTTGACTCACCCTTTGTCAACTAAGTTTACTGAAATATCCACTTTTATGACTCCTTTTAAAGAGTTTAACAACAATATTTGCGCTTCTTGGAATGACCATAAGTTAACCGTCGAGCCAAGTTTCGGTTGTTCTGTGTTGTCAAAAGATTAATTATTCAGCCGTACCTCGCGAATGTTATTCTAAATTTTTTCTCTATTTTCATACTTTTTTGAGTGTGAACTAAAAAAGTTTAAATTATTATCAAGAATTAAGTTTTGTACCTATTATTTTGGCCATAGCTGTATATACGATTATTTGAGAGAATAGATGATGGATTATGGTGAAGACATGTCGCTGATTAAAATGTGTCATAATAAGGATGAGGGTTAGAATGTGTGAAAGTGCGAAGGACTTTAGGGATAATTATTCCCAGAAAAATTGATTCGTAGAATTCGGAGCCCGTATCTTATACATTACATCTCAAAAGATTCACTTATATATTTTTTGAGGAGATTTCAGGGAGGGAATGTTTCTTTTAAATCAAAGAAGAGATAAGATGTTCTGCAATAAGTTTCAACTTAAATACCAAACTTTCAAACAATAAAAAAAAAACTTTAAAAAACAACATAAAATGGAAATCAAAATATCTACCTACCACACATTAAAAGTATCCTTCAAATAAAACTTGGCAAATAGGAGACTTTTCTAAATATAACGTCATCATGAAGGCAATTTAAGGATACAAAATTCCAAATTCACAAGTCGACACTAACTTTTAATTAAATGGACCCAATATTAATCTTTTTTCCCACCACGTCCATATATATAGAGAGACAGTAGACAGAGCCTGGCCTGTACGGCAGAATGAAAGTGAGACCGAGAAAATGTAAGTTGTTTGGTCTGTGGTAAAGTGTAAACCGTATTCGAATGAGAATTTATATGAGATCAAAACTTTGTCCTATTTTAGAGTATCATGCCTTGAAATGCATAAGGGTTTTCCTTTGCGATATTATATGAGGCTTTAGGAGCTTTTGGTACAATTTGCATTACTGACAAGTTATGATTGTTATACCTATATAAACAGAGATAGTATATCCTTAGTCCTTAGTCCTTACATCCTTAAAATGCAGGATATGTATAGAAATTGCTGTGAGTTTTTAGCTCTGGACCTATAGCATATGTGAACTGTGGGGGGATGAAAAATAGTTTTATTTTTATTATTTTCATTATTTAATATTGTGATGGAATAAAGTCGAAAAGTTGTCCTTTGTTTAAAATGAATGCCAGGATTGAAAATCATGTATTTTAGAGGAGAAAAAGGACAAGCATAGGGATTAATTTGTTGAGTGCTGTTGATGTGAAGTTTGCTTGCAGAATTGGATCAGTTTAATCACCTACAGCTTTTTCATTTTTTTTGATTTTGTTGAAAAAAGTTAGTAACATAATCCAGAAATCTGGCCAAAAGATGACAAAATTGTCAGTTTCTTATTTTTATCTGAATCTGGAGTAAGCAACTTAAATGGAAAGAAAATTCTAAAGTAAGTCTTGTTTTCATATGTAATTAGAAACGGAAGGGAGCACAAAATTGTAGTTTGGAAACTTTTTAAAAGTTTTCAATTACATATCGAATCAAATGCGTCTGCAGGTCAAAGCAAAGGAGTGCAGTTGCCACTTCTTTATGATCATTTCTACTTAATATTGTAAAAACTAACTTTTTACTTTTGGGGAGCAATAGCAAAATTTGTACTGGTACCAGAAAATAAGTATTTTCCCATCAGTCCCTATACTTCACAACTTATTAGTATTTTTGGAAAAAGATGGGCCTGTCTGAGGTTAATTGGATGAGTGTAAATAGGAATCTTTTTTAGAAGAAATAGTTAGTCTGTGATCCTTGCTAAAAACTGATGTAGAAAGGGAATATCTGTGTCATCAGCTTAAATAGCGAAAGTTCAATTATCAATGACATTAATAACGTCTGTGGTAATTATGACAAACAACAAATATTTATAAAGTGTGTTTTTAACAAGTTAATATATTTCCAAAACATTCTGAATTCTAATTAAAACCACAATTAAAAGATATCTTCCCTATCTCTTAAATGAGTTGCCCTTTGAGATTTTTGTTTGGAGATGTAGTATTTGGGGATTTAAGATTTCGAAATATATCATGATAAAAACATAAGCAACATTTAGCCCTGCTCTCTGTGTTTTTAGGGCACCTACATTTATCAAATAACTACATCGGGTTGAAGGTGCCATAAGTAACAATCAAGGCAAATTTAAATCATCCAATAACTGATTTGAGTTTTGCCACTCTTATTTTAAAACGATCCTGAGCCACTATATATTCAAATAGTGATCAAAGTGAAAGGTAGCGCTACAGTCTGGAAAGGCCCTGGGCCTCAACAAACATTCGTCTCCAGCCAGCTCGGTCCCTAGGTAGCTCTCTCCAGTTTCGCACGCCAAGTTGGTTTAGGTCTTCTCCCACCAGCGTGTGCCACCTGAGTCGCGGTCTTCCTCTACTGTGCAGTTTCTCGGAATTGGATTCGATCATCCGGGTTGGAGCGTTGATGTCCATTGGACTTTTATTCTTTTAACCAGGTCGGTGTCACTGTATAGCCCGTACAGTTGTTGTTGTATCTTTTCCTCCATTCTTCATCTTTGCAGACGGGACCAAAAATTAGCCAAAGAATTTTTCTCTCGAAGCTTCCTAAGACGCTTTTATCTTCGTTTGACAGGGTCTAGGCCTCAGTGCCATAAATGACAACTGGGATGATGAGTGTCTTATAGATGGTGATTTTAGATGCTCGAGAGAAGACTTTACTACTCAATTGCTTTCTAAGTCCAAAGATGCCTTTTTTTGATGACAGCATATACTTTGTCTTGCCCTCATTGACCATTTAACCCATCTTCTCCGCTTTCATCGTAAAGCTTAAAAACGCTTTACTTACATCAAGCTTTCGTCTTCCAATTGTTACTATTATCGGCGTATATATTATATATAAAAGTAACACTGATGGATCTTTGGAAGATTGTGCTACTTGTGTTAAAGGTTGAATTTTGCACAATTCTTTCCAGAACGTTGTTAAAGAAATCACATGACAGTGTATCGCTTTGTCTAAAACCTTTTTTTACATGAAATGCATCGCTGAGATCTTTTCTGATCTTGATAGAGCAGCGTGCATTCTACATCGTCATTCTGCACAAACGGATAAGTTTGACAGGTATGCCAAAACTATAAATTACTCTGTAGAGCACTTCCCTATACATGCTGTCATACGCGGCTTAAAATCGATAAAAAGATGGTGAGTGTCGATTTTATTTTGTTGGGTTTTTTCCATGACTTGCGGTTATGTGAATGTTTGATCGACTGTGGACTTTTCTGGTCTAAAACCACACTGATAAGGACCTATCAGGTTGTTGACGATGTGTTTTAAACGTTCACAAATTACGGCCGAGAATATTTTGTAAGCGATGTTAAGTAGACTCTGATGCCTCTATAGTTGGTGCAATTAAGAGGGTCTTCTTTTTTCAGAATCGGATAATGCTGAGGTTCCGTTCATCGGGCATGCTTTCTTCCGACCATAACTTACAGACAAGTTGGAGCATGCTCCTAACCACATTATATCAAGCTGCTTTGAAAAGTTTGGCATTCAAGCTATCTGCTCTAGCGGCTTTATTAGACTTCTTCTTCTCATATATGGGAATATTCACTTCATCGCACTAGGAAAGACGGAATTGTGGTTTTTGTCGCCTATATTGAATGCAGCATCCTGCCTGATAGCGGCTCTTCGTCACCGTCTGCGGCTTACAAAAATATACATTTTACAATAAAATTTGACAGCTGTCAAAGTAACATTTATTTTTAACCACCTAAATTCATTTATTTGGCCACTAAAACACCCCTTATTAATTTAACATAGGAAGTTATTGTAATGGGCCCAATTTATTTATGTCTCAACGTTTCAAGGTCCCTAGAGTCGAAATAAAAGATTTTAAGACAAATGTATAAGCGTGCGTGTGTACGTACGTTCGTACGTCCGTAGGTCCGTTGTTTGTAAAAAAACTGTCAATTCGCTTTTTCTCAAAATTTGTCATAATGTTGAAAACAATATTTCTTATAAGATAAAATTAGTTAGAAGCTATTATCTCAAGGTATTGAAAAGATATTTAAGTTGAAAATCATTTTTTTCCAACTTTTGTTTATTTTTTTCCGGTTTTAAATTTCTTTTAAAAAGAAATGTTACTGAATGTTGACAACAATATTTTTTGAAAGACAAAAGTAAATTTAAGCCAATATCTCAAAGTTCTTAAAAGATTTTTATTTTTTGTAAAAAAATGTCAAATCGATTTTTCTCAACATTTTTCAGAATGTTAAAAACAATATTTCTTATAAGATTAAATAAGATTGAAGCCCAAATTTCAAGTTTTTGAAATGATATTTGAATCGATATACAATTTTTACCAATTTTGCGTAATGTTTTTTTTTATATTTGTATTTAAAAAAAAAAACTGTCAATTCGATTTTATCAGGATGTCAAAAACATTATTCTTCGATGCACAAAATTGTTTTGGAGATGAAATCATATTTTAGTCTTAAAATTTAGGAGGTGACAAATTTTGTTTCAGTTTTTTTGATTTATAAAAAAAACCGTTAAATGGAATTTTTCCAAAAAATATACTTCTTTGATATCACGTCACAATTTATTATATAAAATTTAATTCAGGTCTCTAGCGTTTTTGGTTCGTAAGAAATTTAGGATTAACCAACATTTTCACCTTTTTTTCAAATTGCTATTGTAAAAAAACCACCCACGCAATTTTCTTGAGAGCAAATTTTGCATCTTTCTGCCTTATTATCGCGAACGTACACACGCACGCACAGACATCTTTCTAAAAATCTTTTATTTCGACTCTAGGGACCTTGAAACGTCAAATAGTACAAATTTCTGGTCATTTGTAAAAAACGTACGAAACACCACGTCATCCTCGGTTCCAACGCTCGTCCACAATGACTTTCCCTATGTAAGCTCGATTGATAAAGCCAATTTGCTATTTCGACGCTACCGGATAGTGTCATAAGTGCTCCTGTTTTTAAGAGAGTAAATGATTTTGTGGACCGAATCTTCTTTCGCACTCGTGCAGTCGCAAGAGTACTAAAAGACCTTGACATACACAAATCCGCTGGCCCGGATAGTATTCCCTCTATTGTTCTGAAGAGATGTTCTTCAACGCTGGGAAAACCACTATGTAAGCTTTTTCATCTGTCCTATTCTAAAGGTCTCTTCCCGAGTGGATGGAAAACTTCATTTGTATAGCCTATGGCGAATCTTCCTCACCCTCTAATTACTGACCGATCCCACTTACGTCCCTTCTTTCTTAGGTCACGGAAACACTGTTTATTTCAGCTTAAGAAATATCTTGAAGAACGGAAGCTTCTTAATGACCGACAGTATGGCTTTCGTAGCAATAGGTCCACTGGTGAACTCATAGTTCATCTTACCGAACAGTGGAACAAATCTTTACATTATTTTGGAGAAAGTTAGATTATTGAACTTGATATTTCAAAAGCATGTGATAGAGTTTGGCACCAACCTCTCTTATCGAAAATGCGTGCTTTTGGTATTGATGAATATCTTCTTCGTTGGATTAGAAATTACCTTTCTAACCGTTCAATACAAGTTGTATTGGATGGTTTCAAGTCTGAAATTCATAAAATAAATGCTGGTGTCCCCCAGGGCTCTGTTTTGTCTCCGACTCTCTTCCTTATATTCATAAAGTATCTTTTGTCTGTCACATCTAATCCATTACACTGTTTCGCCGACGACAGTACCTTAAGCTTTTCATATTCGTTTCTTGATTCACATACTTGTACTGAGGATGTGGAACTTCGACGGGAGCGTATGATGAGCTCATTAAATTCTGATCTTGAAAGCATTGTCCAATGGGGAATCAAAAACCGTGTAGAATTTAATGCCAATGTGCACCGGTATCTCCTTTTCAATCCTTCCCTATTTTCCTAACGCTCGCACTGTGTTTAAATATAAACATATAAAGAGTACTAGTAACCCTTTGAGTGCTTGTGAATTAAAAAAAAAAATTAAACAAAAAAAGAAGTTTGGCAGGGATGCCATAACTAGAGAATCTTTGCAGCTCGTCCCTAAAGATGCTATTATATGCAGCCTTAAAATAGATGAAGAGATGGTGGGTGTCGAGTTGATGTTCTTAGGTTTTTCTAGAATTTTTCGTTATGCGAATATTTGACCGAACATACGGACTTCCTTGGTCTAAGACCACACCTACCATTTTATTGACGATGTACTCAAGTCGTTCACGAATAACGGAAGAGATGATTTTGTAAGCGCTGTTTAGGTGCAGTGAAGATGGTCTCCTTTTTTTAGTATTGGACAATCAATACTGAGGTTCGATTCATTGGGCATGCTTTCTTCCGACCATATTTTACTCATAAGTTTCTGCACGCTCCTTACTAAATTATATCCAGCTGCTCTGAAAAGCTTGACATTCAAGCCATACGCACCAGCGGCATTGTAAGATTTCAGCTTAGATATTGTAATTTGTATCCATCTAATTTTATTTATTTGGCAACAAATACACCCCAGGTGGATTTTTGACAAATTCAATGTCAGCCTCAATCATTAAGCAATTTATTACGATAAACGCTTTATAGGTACCCTCATTTTATTTTAATATAAGAAGTCACAAAATGTCTTTACCTTATTTTTATGAAGGTGTTACAATACATCTGATAAAATTAATCTCAAAAAGATTTGCTGATAACATTGAATTTGACTTAATGACCTTTCTTTCCTAATGTGTTGTGGGTTCTGCAGCTGTAGGCTCAGTCTATTGTCTATACCCAATAAATACTCTTATTAAAATTATGAAAAGGTTACATTTTGCTTTTGTCTCCAAAATGAAAGGTCAAGCTATAAAATTATTCCAAAAGTACCTTTTTATACGAATGGTGGGAAAAGTGAAACTTTATTATTTGTGGATAATTAGTTCCTATACAGAAAGTTTACCATCACTGATAAGGTACTTACCTAATTTTAAAGTTCAAATGACTACAAATGATTTAGAAGATAAACTCAGAACAAAATTGATTGAGTTTTTAGCATTTAGGTTAGGTTTCGGGTATTTGAAAACCAGAAAAAAACTTTACAGAAAATGCAGGACAATATTAATATTTCTTCGGAAATTTTGACAACTTTAGAAATGTCAAAATTGAATTGAAATACTCCAAATGGATGATTTTTATCTTTTGGAATTTCTGAATTTTATGGAATTTACTTTAGAAGGATAGAAACACAAAAAATTAACCTAACGTTGGAATTATTTAAAAAATTCTCAAGAGTGTTTAAATTTTTCAATGATTTGATCAAGGCCCACTTTGTTTCACCGTTTAATGAAATTAATTTTAATGTCCACCTCTAAGTGAAAGTAAATCAAATATTTTAAGCTTTCAATGAAAGCAAATAAAATCCCTAAATGAAACAGCACGTTTTTATTCATATAGAATTGAAATTCCTTCCCATTACTTAACTCAAATGGCTCTTTCACTTGTATGGTTCCATTTAATAAAACGTTCACATAAAAGCATCAGTTCCAATACCCGCTCTAATTCCTAATCCTAATAATTACCTTTTGTTTTGGCCACATGCTGAGTGTCAAGACTGACTGGGTTTATCGATCTTTTTTTTATATGTATAAAAACAGAAATATTGCTGTAATAAAATTCATTGTCTCTCTAATAAAATGACCGAAAAGACCAAACCAATAAAAATTGAGTAACAATCAACTTAGCTCGTATGTTTTACCAAATTACAATCCAACGTCAGCACCATCATCTTCAACCCCGAAATATTTCGAAATAAAAGCAAAACCAAGCGCACTTAAAAAAACGTGTGCTGTTTTATTCCACAATATTAAGTCAATTCCTAAACTGTCGGTTTCTGCCAACTCGTATTGTGTCCCCTTTGGCTGAAAACCAAAAACCAGAAACTTAACTGATGAAAAGCAATCAAAACAAATGGATCACAGGATTATCATCAATTTTCGAGCACTTAAAACAAGAGTCAATAAAAAAGTGTTTTTGGGGTTTTTCGATGAGGGTTTGAGGGATAAAAAAACGTTAAGAACGAGGTGTTAAGGAGGGGATAATTTTTAAAGGCTTTGTCATGGTTCAATTGAAAAATTTCCAACCGATACACGGACGAAGCTTTGAGAATAAATAAAGAAGACAAAACTGCGAGAGTGAGTGTAAAGACAAACAGATAGTCATTAAAGCAAGTCACGTGCTGATGGTCCTTAAAGGTTGATCAATAATTCTGTTAAGAGGTTGCCTCTAAGGCCTATTATATCCAATATTCATTGGGGAAATGGACAGACATAATTTCCAGGAAGGACACACGAGAAATGTGTTAAAACCAAGAGGGATATGGACTTGACTCAAATGGTTTGTCGAAACAGGGAATATAAAACGCACACATTTAACGCTCAAGGATGTCAACTTAGTAAAACAATTATTTTGTCCACTTTATTGATTTAAGCGAATAAGTCAGTTTTTATTTAAGGGAATTCTTAAAAGACTTTAAGGCAATAATTTGTTTTATACTACAATTCTTAACGTTGTGGAATACGTTGTTTCTAAATAATATTTGCAAGGTTTTAGAAATAGTTATTAAAATTTAACTTCAAATATTTAATAATCTGTTATATAAAAATAGGTCGGGTTTTCCTTCCTGACGCTATAACTCCAGAACGCACGAACCGATTTCCACAGTCTTGCATTCTTTAGAAAGGTCTTGGACTCCCTGAGGTTTAAAGAAGACAAAATTCATTAAAAATTTCAACAGATAAGCGGTGAACTCCGTTAAGCTTCCCATATAAAGTTATTGTAAAAGTTTCGATTTTTGGAGTTGAAAATTTTAAAATTTGTTGACGTTTCAAGGGCCCTATATTCTAAACTAAAGCTCACTTTTGGGAACCTTTTTTAGTCAACCATATGCAGGGAACACAACAGCTTAAGAGACGAATTATTGCCAATTGCAAGCATTTTTTCACGCTAATAACTTTCTTACTTACTTAAGGAGGCGCTACAGTCCTGTGTGAACTAGGGCTTCACCCAACAAACTTCTCCAATTAGCTCCGTCTCTAGCAAGTTGGGTGAGGTCACTTTCCACTTGTGCGCGCTACCTCATCAGCGGTCTTCCTCTACTACGTGTGGATTCGAAGACTTTCCGGGCCGGAACATTGGTTTCCATGAGCTCTACGTGACCCAGACATCTAAGTCGTTGGACTTTTACTCTTCTGGCTAAGTCTACGTCGCTGTACAGTCTGTACAGCTCGTCGTTCCATCTTTTCCTCCACTCCCCTTCGATGCACATGTATATAACACGAAGAACTTTTCTCTCAAAGCGACCCAAGGTGCTTTCATCCGCTTTTGTCATAGTAAATGCTTCTGAACCGTATAGCAGGACAGGGATGATAAGGCTCTTATATACCAACACTTTGGTCCGAGAGAGGATTTCACCACTCCATTGCTTTCTTATTCCAAAAGCAGTTAGCAAGAGTTATTTTGCGTTTGATCTCAGCGCTGGTGTTGTTTTCTGCAATTACAGCGGAGCCTAGGTAGACGAAGTCCTTGACCACCTCAAAGTTTAGTCTGTCGATGATGACGTTTTGACCAAGACGACGGTGTTGTAGGTCCTTTCTTGACGACAGCATGTACTTTGTTTTGCCTCATTAACCATTAAACCCATTTTTGCCCCATTGACATCACGCTGAGTTCCTCCGATCATGCCATCAAGTAATTGGACAGACTTTTGAAAGTGCCTGTAGTGTTGACGTGTGAGCTGTGCACTATTCTTTTTCAAGTGCGATGTTAAGAAATCGCACGACAGCGCATCACCTTGTCTTAAACGTTTTTTTACATCGGAAGGATCTGTTAAGTTGTTTCTAACCTTTATGGAACAGCATAAATTCTCCATGGTCATTCTGCACAAACGGAAGAGTTTGGCAGGAATGCCAAAAATAGCTATACAGCTCGTCCTTGTAGATGCTGTCATATGCGACCTTGAAATCAATGAAAAGATGGTTAGTGTCGATTTGGTGTTCTTGGGTTTTTTCCAGGATCTGCCGTAATGTGAATATTTGATCAACTGTGGACTTTCCTGGTCTAAAACCGCACTGATAAGGATCTATCAGGTTGTTGACGATGGGCTTTAGACGTTCACATATTACGGCAGAGAGGATTTTATAGGCGATGTTAAGTACACTGATTCTTCTACGTATATAGTTGGTGCAGTTTAGAGGGTCCCCATTTTTAGGATCGGGCAAACAATACTGAGGTTCCATTCATCGGGCATGCTTTCTTCCGACCATATATTAAAGATAAGTTGGTGCATGCTCCTAACCAACTTATCTCCAGCTTCTTTAAAGAGCTCGGCATTCAAGCAATCCGCTCCAGCGACTTTATTAGAGTTCAGCTTAGATATGGCAATCTTTAGTTCGTCTATGTCGGGAGGAAGGCATTGTTGGCTTTCGTCGTCTATGTTGAATGGATCATCCTGCCTGACGGTGGAATTCGATTCGTCGTCGCTGTTATACAGTCTGCAGAAGTGGTCCTTCCATATCCTCAGCATCAGCATTGACTGCGGTTCCACTATAATGTTTTCACTTTCGTCTTTTCAGCCTTCCGTTCTAGGTTTATGGACTTGTGAATTTCGTTTCACCTGCTCATAAAACTTTCGAACTACATTCCTGCTTTTATACCTCTCAACATCTTCAACCACACGCATCTCATGCCCTCTCTTTTTCCTTCTGAGAAGTTGGAGTTCCCCTCGCCTCTTCTGCTCATAGAGCTCATGAGCAGCTCTCGTCCTTTTATGCAGCGCCACTTTGCGTGCCTCTTGTTTGGCTGCATGTGCCTGCCGAAATTCCTCATCAAACCATCGGTTCCTTGTTGATGGCTGTTTGAAACCCAGCACACTAGAGGTGGCTACTCTGATTGCATCTTGGCATCTTATTGACACTGTTTTTCGATACATTGTGTTGGCGGCAGAGAACTCCGAGAGAGGTTACTTGTAACTCGGTAGGAAAATTATTTGGCGATCTCTGGCGATTGTAGACGTTCGACTCTGTTCCTTCTTCCAGCACCTCCCTGTTTTGCCTTGGGTCTCTAAATCCGAAGTGCTACCTTGGCTACAACAAGGTAGTGGTCAGAGTCGATTTTAGCTCCTCGGAAAGTTCGTACATCCATGATGCTGGAATCGTGTCTGGCGTCGATAGCAATATGGTCAATCTGGTTGACGGTAGATTGGTCTGGAGGAGTCTAAGTTCGTTTGTGGATGTTGGGGTGTGGAAAACGGGTACTGGCTACCATGACGTTTCGCCCCGCAGCAAAATCTATGAGCCTGAATCCATTGTCGGAAGTGTTGTCGTGCAGGCTGTTTTTCCCGATTATTCCACCAAAGATGTCTTCCCTTCCTAGCTTGGCATTAAAATCGCCCAGGACTATTTTAATATCGTAGCGAGGACACTGCTCATATGTTTTGTCTAGGAGCTCGAAGAACATATCTTTAGTGTTGTCGTCTTTCTCTTCTGTGGGGAGCTTGCACGCTTATCAGGCTAATATTGTCGAATTTAGCCTTGATGCGTATGGTCATGAGGCGTTCAACACTTCTTGCCTAAGTCTCTTTCCAATGACGAAGTCGCATCCAAATAAGCGCTGTTGGTTTTCGTGGTAGCAGTCAATATAGTAAATATCGCAGTTTTTCATCCTCTCTTTGCCCGGCCCATCCCATCGTATTTCCTGGATGGCGGTGATGTTTGCTTTATAGCGGTCTAGGGCTTCCGCTAATTCTTCGGCTGCACGTGGTCTGTTAAGGGACATAATGTTGTGAAATGAAATAAAATGTTTCCTTTTCAAATAATATAAAACGAAATGTGACAAAAAACAAAGCCATCTGGTGGCCAAAGGAAGTTCGCCGGGTTTGGTAGTAATAAATAATAAATAAATAAAGAAAATAGTTTTAGAACAATCAATTTTATCATATTATGTTTTTTGTTTGCCTTGATCTCTAGGACAGTGTCAACTAAGTGAAGTAAATTAGGATACCTAATTTAGTTTCTTATTCGAAGGCTTATTTTCTAATTATTTCATCTCAGTTAAAATTTTGATTGCGATGTTTTCTATGTTTTTAAACATCTTTATTGATTTTACTAACGTGAAAAGCACACGCTTTACATTCTTGCTTCAATGTTTCATTGCTTACTATTTTCTATTAATTTCGCTTCTTAAACTTAATTAATGTGAAGGTGAGTAAGTTAGCCTTAAAAGAAGTTTTAAACAATTTTATGAATCTTTAACATTTGCCTTACTGAGGAAAGTGTCTAAAAGTTCTACTAAAATTTCAAAATGGTATCGCGATATATTCTATGTTTGTGTTTTTAGCTAGTTTGTCGATTTATATCAAATAAGCAAATCACCTTGAAGACAATCGTGACAGAACTTATTTATTTGGATTGCTCGAAGGTAAGTTCGGATTCGGCATGTAAACTGTAGGTCCCCTCCATTCCTGACAACATTACTCGCACACAGGAATGGTTGAGAGTTTTAAGTCACTAGGCCCTAGTTCCCAACGGACTGTTGCGTCACCCAATTTATTTTCAAATTGAGGAAATGTTTACTTTGTTTCTTTGTCAACTAAGTGTCAATTTAGTGAATCACACTTGAAAATTAAATATTGAAGGGTTTACTACTGTTGAAATGGTTTGCAAAATTTGATTTTAAATTCAAATTTTGTCTATGTTTTTAGTATTAGTCTTTATATACATGTAGGATATCATCATTGACTCACTGCATCAACTCAACATATAATCGACTGACATCGAACATCATCATTATCATCTTAATCATTTACCATAAACGAATGATATAAAAAGCCGTAAAGTCAGACGAGGGATTATTGCTGTTTTTGTCTCAAGCCGTGTAACTTAAATCTGCTGTTAATAAGTTGTTTTTGCAATCTCTATTATTAAATTAAAATATTAAATTAAAATTGTTTGAATGAATTACATATAATAAACCTTAATAAATAAGAAAGAAGCCTTTTGATTCTTACATACATGGTGGATGATTTCTCCCTGTTAAATAGATGAGAATTTCTTATTTAAGACTGTTAAATGCTTCTTATTTTCCGTTTTTAAGTCATCTTTTCATTATGGTGTATTACGTTTTGTCATGGAATGTTTTCTATGTTTATTTTGAAGATTTGCTAATTTAGAACCAATTTACTGAATTATTTCCAGAAAACGTAGAAGTTTATTGCTGTAAACTTGGTAATTTTGAAATTTCAAATTAAATTTTTTTAATTTGTCATTCTATGTTTTCTATGTTTCTGATATTTTTTTATTTCTTTTGGTGAAGAGTCCAAAAGAAACTGTTTTGTTATAATTCATGGTCAATTATTTTATAATTTGACAGAATCAACTCGAAGTTTTTATGTGGCTCCAGGATTTGTATGCTATGTTTTTTATTGTGATTTGTAAACTTGACGAATCACTCTACAAAAGTTTGACATTTAATTATGATTGTTCCTTGTGTTTTAATTTAGCTTGAACATATGAATTGTGACAACTCATGGGTTTGATGTGAAATACTTGACACGTTTATTGGAGTCTCTTACTTCTCTTAAACATAAAGTATTGTAGTGCAATGTTTTCTATGTTTGCTATATTTTAGAGTTAACGTAGTGATTCACACCTAGAAAAAATATTCAAAAGTTTATTGCTGATAACTTTGACGTCTATTATTTTTTCTAACTTCAATATTTCGTATGCTATGTTTTCTATGTTTTTTTTTCAACTTAAATTAACTTAACTTAAATTTTAGAAGTTACATAGTTTAATATATGACAATAAGAAGGTAATAATTAGTTGTGAATTTTCTGCATTATTTTTGGCATTTTTAATTTTTAAACCTTTTGAAGTTTTCTATGTTTTTTGGAGTCACTTTCTAAATATTTTAAAAACTTCTTATTGTTGTTGTATGTTTTCTAATAACTTAAAACGAAAAAATTGTGAAAGAACGAAAAGTCAACTTTATGTATCCCTTTTAAAAGTTGTCATTGTTTTTTACTATTTTTTAAAAGTTTATAATTGTTTAACACGAAGACAAAGTAAAGTTGTTTTGTGAAACTGTAATTATATTAAAAACCCATATATTAAAATTGGGTGTGAGAAATTTTAATATCCTTTATTACAGTACAGTATTTACATGTGGGCGGATTTATAGACATAATTTTGTTGTGTAAAATGTTAAATCCATCAGTTCCACTTAGTGTTAATGATTTCCACAAGTTCTTTCAATTTACTAAAAATGTTGCTTATATAGGAATCCGTTTAGAAATTACACAATATAGAAAGACAAAACTATAAAGATATACCTACCCAAGACATTATCCTGATGGTACTACAAGGACGTTCTTTAAACACAAAACAACACCCTTTCTCCTTTATTATTATCATCATCATCTTAACCATAAAGACCGGATGCCAATTGTTCTTTACATACCGCACCCTTTCCAACCATCATATTTACTAGAAAACTATAACACTTCAACATACCAACCAAGACGCTGACGACGAAGACTACGACATTTCCTTTCTTAATGAGTCTTCTTGACAACTAATTACGGGATTACACCGTCATTACCATATTTAGGGTGGAAATATCCGAACAAGTCGACACTTACTCCATATCGTTATCGTATACCGCCACTGCCGCCGAGCCACCAATTCCCAAGACCCAGCATATCAGCAATCTAATGTTACGACAAAACGTCAAAATGCCATTACCTAGAAACTAGACATAGAAATATAAGTATGTATTTTGTAGTAGGTATATCCTTTTCCGACCCATGTTATTAGTGTTAAGTTCGAAAATCTCATTCAGTAAATCAGAAACGGAGCGCTTCTCCAGTTCTATGTAGGTATGTATGTTCGAAGAACTTGGTCCCGTAGAATATGTCCTCTTTGTGATGATATTTTTGGGACTTAAGCTAGAATATTGGATCCACATATGCCAAGTATGATATAACTCATCAATACAAAAGGGACGGACAACGACAAAGACAATAAGGACGAAAACAAGGATGAGGACGAGGACAAGGACGAAAACGAGGACTTAGGACGACGACGACGCATGATGTGCTCTTGCTTTACAAGGAAATTTTGTGGTGACATTGATGAGATATATACGGGAAGATGAACATAATAATAGTTCCTAACTACATACGTATATTTGATGTTGATGATGATAACACTTATGAGAGGATCTAGCAGGATGGAGAAAATTGATGAGATGACAATAATGTTCAACGTCGAAGTGCAATATATTTGGCTAGAATGACTTTTCGATTATGTGAGATGCTATAAGTCTTAGGGTGTTTAAGGATGAGCCATGTCATAGCTTTCATGAAATATGACAAAGAAAATGGATACAAATTACCTAAATCCTTATCTTGGGAAAGGACGTATTTTGACGAGAAAGTCTGATATACACCAATACGAGAGAGAGAGAGAGAGAGAGAGAGAGAGTGGGTCTGTTTTGTCAAAAATATGTGAGAATCTTGTAGTCTGGATTGTGATAAGTACGACTTTCCTTGACCAATCACACACCATAAAGAATACATTTTCGGGGCATTTTGACGTAATGGCAATACATGTCTTACTTTCTATTGTTTATTTCAAGATTTGATTTGGTATTAAGTGTGAAAACAATAACATAAAAATAGACGCCTCGGAAACATTTTTAACTTGCGATTCTTTTTGGTAATTTGTAAACAATTGTTTAAACATTTCGGGTGATTTCTCCGACAAAACTTGAGTAATTTTAAGTACCTGCTTTTAAATCAATACTTTTTGTTATTTTTTATAATTTTGACAAGTTGCAGGGTTGCTAAGCGATCCATTTATTTTATTGCATTTACAATGACATGTGAGTTAGAAAGGTGTCAAATTACAGAACTACCAGCTTAATACTATATAATTATGGATTTTATACCAGGAAAAATATAATTTCAAAAAACTTATTTGTATCGGGCGTTTTTTTCAACGTTATGCATTTATGTTTAGTTTCTTTGGACCTTTAACTTACGAGAAATTTTAAAACTTACAAACCTACAAATTCGAAGTCAATAACGGCAATACAAAAAATATGTTTTAGTATGGAAAAAATCGAAGTTTAACAAAATAAAAAGAAAATTTCAGAAAATTTTATTTTGGATTTTCTATAGACAAATGTGTATAGAAACTACTATTTTTTTACTAATGGCTTAGACTCTAGGGGACAAACGACAGATTGACAGACATACCCACTTTTTTCGACTAGCTTGATTCAAATCTCATAGCCCTTAAACATTAGCCATTCACCCAGTAGTGATTCTTTTGAGATTTATTGGAGTCTCAAAAATCCTATGACTATTGTGCTGACATCGAATAGAGAATTTTATACTTACCTATTATTATAATCATTACCGTTTCGACAACCCGGGTTCTACCCTCTTACAATAACTTTCTCCATTTATGACGCTCGCGTGCCGACGCCTTTCAACTGCGCACCCCAAGGCTTCGGGCGTCCTGGTTTACACCATCTCTCGTGGAGATTATTTGGATCGAATTTACTGTTTTGCATCACAGGGTCCGATCAGTTCTCGTCACTGCTAAGGCATAACACTTGCAGTGAAGGGTATTGATACTTATTCTATGTTTCAATTCAGTGAATTTTATTTCTCACCTCTGTCTGTATTGGTTTTAGACATTTTTATATTTTTTCAATTCAGACGATTCAGAGCAGATTATTGTAATATTCGTGTTCTAAGGGCAATTTGTTTTTTTGTATTCATGGGTATAGCTTGGTGCCATTAATCTTTTCCTACCATGGCCTCGCCACATACATTAGGAATGATGTTGCTTATCAGCTCTTACCACAATATGGTCTTTGCACCAATTCCTTTTTTAATTATATGAGGTTTAAATTCTCCGGAAATAAGCAAATCATTTACTACTGCTTCCTTTATCGAAGCCCAAAGTCTCGTGAATTTGATGCTTTGTCTGATTCCATCCAAAGAATTGTTTCGTCCTATCCTCGCACTGAAATCGTTGTTACGGGCGATTTCAATGTACACAATTCTACATGGCCTCAACGTTCAGGCCAGACAACACCCGATGGAGTGTGTGCAGAAATCTTCGCTGAGTTGAACCACTTAACTCAGCTGGTCAACGAGCCCACCCGAATATCGGACGTTGGAGGTCGCGCTGAAAACACTCATGACTTGTTTCTTACCTCTGACCCTGATAAGAACACTGTTAGTGTTCTATCTCCTCTAGGCACATCTGACCATTGTGTTATATCAGCAAATTTCTCTTGTCAAAACTGTTCAGTTAAAGAAAGAGCTCCTAGGAGAACCGTTTGGCAATACGAGAAAGTCAACTAAATAATTATTCATTATGCTTCGGTAGTGACGCTGACGCCAGCGCTGATATGATCACAAGTTTAATTCTCCTGCGAATGAGAACTTTTATATCGAACAGGGTTAAAAGTATCAGACCCAAGGAAATCGCATGGTTTGATGCGAGCTGCAAAGAAGTTCTTACGGTCAAAGAGGTAAGTTTCCATTGCTACAAAGCCAACCCAACTAAGAAAAGCCGGAAAAAGTTCAAACAAGCCAGGAAGGCCTGCAACGCCCATATTCGAAAGACCAAATATTTGCATGACCAAAAGTTACGGCAAAACATACTGCAATGTCCCAAAGGCAGTAAAAATGTTTGGTCATTTAAAAAAAACATGAGGAACTCTTCCTCTTCATCGGTTCCTACGCTCGTTGTCAATGACACTCCTTTTGTTAGCTCTTTAGAGGAAGCTAATCTCTTTGCTAGGAAATTTGCCAACAATTCTACGCTGCCAGTGAGTGTTATGTTATGACTCTGCCTGTACTTGAGCAAGTAAGTGATTCTATGGGATCAATATTTTTTCGCACTCGTACTGTGGCATGAGTCCTTAGAGATCTAAACAGACATAAATCCGCTGGTCTGGATGGTATCCCCGCTATTATTCTGAAGAGGTGTTCTTCAACGCTGGCAAAACCACTGCGTAGCTTTTCCATCTGTCCTACTCCTCAGGTCTCTTTCCAAAAGGATGAAAAACTGCATTTGACTAGCCCATTCCAAAAATAAAACCGACCGATTGCACTTAAGTCCCTTTTTTCCAAGGTCATGGAAAGGCTGATTAATTATCAGCTCAAGAAATATCTTGAAGATTGGAAGCTTCTTAATGACCGACAGTATAACTTTCATAACAATAGGTCCTCTGGTGATCTTATGGTTCATTTCGCCGAACAGTGGAGCAAATCTTTATATCGTTTTGGAGAAAGTAAGATTACTGCACTTGATATTTCAAAAACATTTGATAGGATTTGGAATCAGGCTCTCTTATCGTAAGTCGTGCTTTCGGGTTTCATGAATTCTTGCTTCATTAAATTGGTAATTACCTTTTTGGTCGTTCAATATAAGTAGTGTTGTATGGATTCAAGTCTGAAAACCATAAAATAAATGCTGGTGTGCCACATGGCTCTGTTTTTTCTCCAACACTATTTCTCATTTTTATTAATGATCTCTTGTCTGCAAAATCTAATCCAATACATTGTTTCGCGGACGATAGTACTCTTAGCTTTTCATATTCGTTTTCGGACTCACGTCCTTCTTCTTTGAATGTGGAACTGCAACCGCAAGGTGTTTGGGTTTCCTGAGGCGATGCATGAAGTATTTTACCCCTTCTGATCTGGCTGTTATCTACAAGACTTACATACGTCTAAAGCTTGAGTATAACTCCCATCTCTGGGCTTGTGCTCCTTCATCTTACTTAATCCTCTTGGATAGTATTGAACGTAGAGCATGTATATTTAGATGATACTATCATTATAAGTTAATTTACTTCGCTTGCCCCTTTTTTACAGTTATTTTAACTGCTTTTGCTCTAGTGAAATAGCCAGCTGCATTCCTCCCCTTAAACAGTTTAATCTTAATATTCGCGCTTCTAGCAATGCGCATCAGTATACCCTCGAGCCCAACTTCGGCCGTACTGTCATATACAGAGATTCGTTCTTTAGCCGTACTACGCGAAGTGCTGTCACCAACCATAAAATGTATTGCAAAGGACTTTAAGATATTGTGTCTATTTTCTCATACGAGCTAGGTGTTTAACCCACCGGAGCCTACCGAGCTTCATTTTTTTACAATATTAGCTGCGTGGCAGATTGCATACAGCTCTTGAGTTTAGCGTTTCTGGAATCGTTTTTCCTCACATAAAGGGCCAACAATTCTCCGCAGCAGGTACCTTTCAAAAGGCCCTGATCTATGTATGAGTACTGACAGAAACATTGTCCTGTACAGTAGCAAAAATCAGAAGCTATGGTAAGGTTTTTGGTTTTGAATAGCTTTGACACACTAAATTAGGTTTTTGTTGGCTTTGAGCAACTGCGCGCGTATTACTTCTTCTATGTTGTTATCGGCTGCTACTATTGCCCCAATGTATATAAAGGATTTCACTGCTTCAAATTAATCGTCCGCTACCTTGATTGTTTGACCAATTGTTCTTCTCGCAGCCGACGCCAAAATGCACTTTGTTTTTCCTTCACTGTTGAACAACCTCAGTTCTTGCGCAGCCTGCTCGACCTGGTTAAAGGAATCGTGTACAGCTTGTTCAGTATTCCCGATGACGTCTGCGTAAGCAAGTATCTACGTGGACCTGGTGATGATGGTTAATTTTGTTGACATGCCACAGTCACATTTCTACTTGTTTATGTACCAATTAAGACCTCTATAAATCTGGCATACTCGTTAAGAGCGTAAACTTAACCATTTGTAAAAGATGTTCTGGTTTCTTTTTAAGCTGAATATTTCGGAATTCCTTAATTCGATTTTTCTCAATTTTAATAATTTTAAAGCGCATTCAAGCCCCATTTAAAAAAACTACAGTACATTTTTTTCAATATCTTTAAAAAATGAGCCTACAATTTTTGTCCATATAATTTTTCAATTAGTTTTGAAAACCAATCAAGTTCTACAAAAAAAAATGTTAAAACATTAAATCTTTAGCTAACTCACTCCTTCGAACATTCTCACTCCCTTAAGTATGCTGAAAGTAAATTATATCATTTTCAAGGACAAAATGATACCTGATTTTCTAAGAATATTGCTTCTTTCATTATATTACAAGCGTAATTTCAGGGACACGAATTTGCAGCATTGCTGAAGCATATCACGTGAAAATAATAAATTCAAAGATATTTTCAAAGAGAGATTTCCATCATTTAAGAGAATTCTATAAGAAAGTTTCTTTCTGTCTCTCTTTCTCTCTTTAATTTTATACCAATAAGAAAATGAAAGCTTTTTCTTAGTTCCATAAAAATTGAATAAGTAAACATTCAAATGGAATGAATTAATCATTCGACAGTTTATTATGAGATTTGACTAAATAATAAAGTTACGCAAATTTTACTTCCTTTTTGTTATACTACGTAATTTTTAAAAATTTACTCTGGTGTATTTCTTGTATGAATTATGAATTATGAATTTGTTATTTTCTTAATTTAATTTGTTTTTCAAATTTTCATACCTTTTATAACTTCAATTTTGTTGGCCAAAAAATATAGAAAAGAAGATGTTTCAAATAAGATCTAATGTTCTTAAAATTATGTAATAGACGAGACGTCCTAACTTTGACGAAATATCCAAGTTTGCTATTCAAAAGTGTTGACAAGACACGTTCACAGTTAAGGATAAATAAATTTGAAGTATTAATAATTCATTGTTAAACAATTTAGGTGTTATCAATTAAAAGGAAGTTTAGGTGATTTTCTAATTCCGAAATATGTACTGTTCTGTGTCAATATTATTTTCCTTTCAGGGTTTTCGAAACTTAGCAACAAAAATTACCGCAAAGTCCAATTTTAACCTTTCTATTTTTTTTTTACTTAATATCATAAACCTTTTTAAATAGTATCTATATTAATACTGATACTTGCGCTAACTTAAAAGATATTGTATCTTATTGTGTAAGCTAATTCCACATAAATAAATAAATATTAGCGTTTATTTGCTTCCTGGAACGTTAGTGAAGTCTTTGAAAAACCGTTCATCGGCTAAAGCCTTAAAAATCTTTACTTAGTTCTGACAATTCATCCATATATTTTTTCGTTATAAATACATTTTTATACTTTTAAAACTACGAACTGTAATTTTATGAATACAATTCAATAGAAAACATAACAATACTTAAATTTTCTAACTTGAAAAACTTTACTCCTAAATATTCAACAATTTTATACGAGTTAAGAATACAAAGGATTTACTGTTTATTCTTTTAATAGCATTTATTCAAAACGTCCTTTTTTTATTATCATTGTAGTTTGGCTTCTACCATCATAACCTTTAAGCTTGAACATCTATTTTATTGTATACGTTAAGGAGGTATTTTGTTTGCGTGATGCACAATATACAGTTCCGTGCTTATTATTTCTCTTGTTTGCTATTTATTCTTAATTCGCGGTTTTAAGAGGCAATTATTGGTTCTTTAGAAAAACTAAAGAATTACGTGGGAAAAAAGAGCAGCAAGATATTTGTGTACAACTTTCGAAAGCAAGTTAGTATGCATTTTACTATTGCAGCCATTTTGAAATATTTCAATTTGACAGCTGACAGTTGAAAATATAGAGAAATTATTTTGACAATATTTTAAGAAGTTTCAGTTTAAAAAAAGGATGAGGGCAGTTATTGTCATCCGCTCAATTGTCATTAGTTTATGGAAAAAAGGTTTTATTTAGTATAAATGAGTAGAAAAGTTAATTCTTTTTTGACATTTCTGTAGTTTAGTTAATTCAAATGCATGCGTATACATGTGTACACATAAGAACTTAAATACATAAATCTCTACACTATTGAAGGACATTGAACTCTTTTAAAGGCTACTAATCTGACATAAATTTAAGTGAGACAGAATTTTATTTAATGAGAGGGAGCCTTAAATAATGATTCAATGTTGAACACAAGCTTGAGGGCAGGTTTAGTTGAAGTTAAGTTTTTCGGAATGTATAACTTTTTCATCAAAATTACGAGTTAGACCAACTACATACGACCAAAAGCCTTTCATTTAAGCGAAAAATGGAACTAAGCTTATTATTCATTTGGTTTATTGTTAATAAGAACTCATGATATTTCTAAAATGGGCATAAATCCAAACAAAAGCCATTATTTTTATTTAAAGGTTAATCCAGGAAATGACAATGTATTGTGTGAGTTTTATTTTTGTTTTAATTTTTAGAAAAAAACTCTTCATTGTTTTCTAATTCTAAAGTTAGAATGGTTAAGGTTCAGGATAACATGAATTAAGAAATATTAAAACATTGTACGACTTTTGAACTTCTTGTTAATTAGTTTTGATTTCTTGGTAATGAATAAACAAATATAATATTCAAAAATTATGTACATACATATGTACATATAATTATTGTGTTAAATATTATAATAGTTCAGTAAGTAAATAGTTTCTTTTTGATATTATAAAAATACGAATTTAAAGTATATTTATATCAATGTAAAGAAGAAAAAATTGAAAATTGAAGCTTTATACATATACACATATATATATATTTATTTATTATTATTTATTCATAAAACTAAACAATATTATAATATTACGAATTACATTTAATAAAAATACAGGCATGACATTAATGTCGTCTGCCTGGCTGGCAAATACTATTATTTTTTAAATTTCAAATAAAGTCGTTATTTCATTATACATTTTGTTATTAAATTAATGTTGCTTGTTTTTTGTGATATTTAAGATTTAATTGGCATTTAAAATTAAGTATGTTTGGAACTTTTAGTTTAATTTAAACAAAATAGCAAAAAAGTAGAACTTTCAGTTTAGTTAAAACAAAATAGCAAATAAAAGTAATTTTTAGTTAAGTTAACACAAAATAGTAAATGGTTTTAAAAACTTTACATTACGTGTATTGAAATCAAACAAGCAAAAATAGATCTTTAGAATTTTCAAATATTTTCTTTGTGGATTTTGTCTCTGTAGTTCATAGCTTCAATGGTAAATTTGTAGACCAGCATTCAATTTACACCCTTTAGATTGTTGAAAAATTCTTCTTATGTGAGATTATTTTTCCCGAAGTGATATCGCCTAAGCTCCTTAAGTATAGGGCAAGTTGCCACAAAGTGTAATGTCTTTCCTTTCGGGTAGATTGCAAATATTACATGTTCAGCTCTCTATGTTCGATTTAATTTTAACAGCTCTCCTCTTATTTTGAAAACTTTGCATATTTCTAAAAAAGAGTAGGCTTCTTTGAAATAATTCCGTTTATTCAGATTCAGGGCTGTCGTTTTACTTTTTGATCCTGCAGTACTTTCAGAAAAATATAGCAGTACGGGCAGTACAGCAAGTAAAACAGGAAATTTGTATACATTTTTTTTTATTAAATAATAAAAGATTAAAAAACGGTATAAAGAATTCAGTTTTTTGGTTAAATTAAATACATTATGTTTCAATTTTAAAACAAATACCTTATGTATAAAGCTTACAATTTAAAATTAAATAAAAGGAACACGTTTTGACAAGGCTTTTAAAATGTTTTACATTTTTTTAAAAACATATATATTAATATTATTTTTAAAAACATTTATTAGGATTTTTGTATTCTTTGAAAAAATATATAAAATTGTACTGCAAAACTCAGTAAATTACTTTATTTTTTTATTTCATTAATTTTTCGAATATTTTTTTAACAAATTTGGTGAAGGTTGCCATTGATGTGTGCTATAGTCACCTAACAAAGACTTTGCTGAAAGAATTCCACATACGGTGGAAACATTGAGGCAATTTCGGGTTTTTGTTTTTATTAAATTAACACTTGAAAATATCCACTCGCAGTTTGCACTGCTGTGTGGTAGAGAAAGTAAGTTTCCAACAAAAAACTTTAAGTTTGGAAAACGGAGTTCTCCCAAGCCATTTTTTGCCAAAAACACATCGTGCAGTTTAAAATAGCCCTCCATTCAGAGTCCAAATCTTTTACTTCTAGATCACTAGCATTTTTTGGTAATAAGGCTATTAAGTCAACTAGACTTCCACCTAAATTGTTGGGGTTTAGTTTTTGCACTTCATTAAGCACTGTGTCATCAAAATCAAACCGTTTCTTGTTAGCTTTACAAAGACTTATATAATAAATCAAACAATTAGATTTAATTTCAAAAACATTCATACTACAATTATCGTTTGCTTTCATCAGTATTTCGGATTTAGGGCCGATGTAGATATTTTCAACATTAAAATGAATATTTGTATCATTGAAGTCAACGTCAAAGAGCTTTCTGTTAAAATATTTCGTTCGATGAAGTTTGACAAGAAGTTTTCAGCTTGAAATTCCGTATTTATTTCGTTTGTTAGTTTTAGTACATAAGTTAAATATATTTTGCTTGTGTCATAAAGTTCGGAATTAATTGATTTTGCCAAATCAGAATCCCCTTCGAAATCAGAATCAAGAAAAAAATGTTTAAGAGGCACCAAATCAAATAATATATAAAATACAACAAAACTTACTTGTCCATGATATTTTTATTTTAAATAGATATAGGTCTAAGTAATTATATATAAGTTTTTTTAATTGAATAGTGATCGGACTTCTCTTTTTACTTAAAATGTGGGATTTTTTTTTAGCGTTCCGGGTTGAAAGAAAAAAATTCTGGGAATTTAAACCGGAGGAGTTCAGCAATCAAAGCAATTTGGTGAACTTAAAAAAAGCAGCACTTTTGGCATGTGAACAGTACGGCAGTACGGAGAAACAAATTGCAGTACAAATACTGCTATTGCAGTACTTCGACAGCTCTGTTCAGATTATATAAACTCTTGGCATAAAGTTTTCTTTCAGTTGACAATCTCGCCGTTTGATGAATGAGTATCTCTCATCTTCGTCTGTTAGAGATATTACTTCGTACAAAGACCGTTTCCAATTGTCAGCATTCATGTCCAAGAAATTAATCGTCATACCGCATTACAAAATAGCTCTTTGTTAAGAACTGCATAGTGCCCTCCATTTTTAAAACTTTTAGCAAATAATCTGTATTTAATTTCAGTGTTGAAATGAAAAGCGTTGAGATTGAGAGTCCGGTTCCAGGTAGTACTTTGGGGTACTTATAGGCAGGTAGAATATTTTTCTGAGAAAAAATCTCAATAGATATTCCACTGGTTGAAATTTGCGTACTCTCCAACCCTGGGCTCCGTAAACTAAGACCGATTTTGCGGTTGCATTAAAAACTCGGTACTTAGTGTCGACAGACATAAGTTTATTAGTTTTATTTTGTTTTAAGATGCGAAACTAAATTTATAATTGAATGTCTCCGTTAATGCTTCCATTTAATATGCATAGACCAAATTCGTTACACAACTCTATCACTTTCTTGTCTTCTAAGTTTATTTTTAAATCCTTACTATTTCGCTTTTTATAATCAAATGCACTCTCAGATTTTAAATTTCCAGTTTTAGCATAAAGACCGCCCATTATCGTTATGTTTCGAAAATTGAAGCTACTGCTAGCGTTGTAGCAGTCTTTAAGATCTGGAATCGACTGTGTAGCATCAACATAGATCTTATATTGCTGGTTCAGATGGTATACCCGCAGAATTCTACAGATATGGTACAGATACTCTTGTTGTATCCTTAACAGTATTATTCAACCAAATCTTGCGATGACTTTATTTTCCCAATCCACAAGTAGGAAAGCACTGAAGTTCCGGAAAAATACGGAGGAATCTCATTTTTGAACTCGTCATATAAGATATTTACATCGATTCTGCTCAGTCGTTGGTGAGTTCCAAGCTGGCTTCAGATCGGGATACTCCACCGTCGATCACATTCTTGTACTCCCCTCAATTGTTGACTCGTTTCTATCGAGAAAAAATAACGTTTTTGCATTTTTCGTTGAATTCAAAGCTGCTTTCGACACAGTTGATCGCAATGCCCTATTTTACAAGCTTTCCCAGATAGGATTGTCGCTTAAGTTTACTAAAGTGTTGCAAAATTTATACAAGACTATCAAAGCATCAGTGAGGAATGGCCAATGCTTATCAGAATTGTTCCAAACGAAATAAGGAGTTAGATAGGGCTGTGTTAGATAGGGCTATACATATAGGGAAAACATCCCACTGACAAACTTGTTAAGGCGAAAACAGCTATAAAAGTAGCACGGAAACAATATTTTAAAAATAAGAAAATTACGCATACCAGTTATGTTTTATGCGGCGCAAGCTTGGGGAGGCTGGAAATATAAACAAGTGAAAACTGCTCAGATTTTAAATAAAACTGATTTTCCACCTTCCTTCGAGTACGCCAAACTACATGATTATGCTGAAAACGGGTCTATTGCCTTTATTTATAAAAAAAACACAGCTGCAGGTCAATTTCGATTACGTCCTCAAAGCTCTGCAGATGCCAAGTTATCGTCTCCCAAGGAAAGTAGTTCTCAAAATAATCCAATGCCGAAGTGGATGGTTTAAAGACTGGAGAGAATTATCCGAGCAGGTAGATGTCGACCTAAACTATAGTAACCTTGCCTCTTGGAAGCCAACTTTATATCGCCTAATAGCTCGTCTGCATGAAGCCTCAAGAACTCAATGCACGGATCAAGCCAAAATCATGATTTACAGTAGACTAGACTAAGATCTGTGGGGAAGAAACTACTTCCATCACGGCAAATATACCACCAAACAAATTTCGTGCATGTTCTGGCTAAGAGGAGAACTTCTTAATCTGAACTACATTCCTCACAGTGAGGACTTACCAATTCAATTGTTCGCAACTTGTGCAACATGAAGGAACGCTAGAATGTTTTTCATTTTATTGGGCGAAGTGCGATATTGAGAGAAATAAGAAGACTTATCCTAGGCAGTGACTTTCTTTCAAATACTGATATCAAAATCCTTCTACAGGAAATGGATGTCACGCAAATTATATGCATATTGCAAAATAGCACTTAAATATAGACATCATATTTTAAATAAAGCGTTTTAGTCTTAAACTGAACATTCTTTTATTTATATTCTTAGATATAAAGCTATACTTTTAGTTGTCAATTAATCAGACGGCAATGCATGGCATCATATTGATTGTATTAAACAAATTATTGTTAAGAATGTATGTTTAAACAAAATCAAAATCTAGTCTAGAGCATATCTTAACTTGAAGAAAAGAAGTCTAACAGTGTTGCACATAACGCCATCTTACTGTAAATACAAATAATAACATAAATATCTTAAAATTCTGACCATAAAAATCATTAATTATTGCTTGGTAGCTCAATACATTCACCGTTAAAATTGCACCAGTCTTAAATTCGAATAGGTAAGGCATAATCATAATGCCGTAGTACCCGTGGCGTAATGGTATGTGGACTCTCATGGCAGAGGTCTTGCATTCAAAGCCTGCTTGCGACATCTAAGTTTTTTTTAGCTATGAAATGCCAAATCCTCCAACAGTAATTCTTGCCATTAAAAGTGATTTCTCAACGTAGCCGTTCAGATTTGGTTTAAAATTGTAGGTCCCCTCCATACCTGACAACAGTACTCGCACACAGGAATGGTTGAGAGTTGTAAGTCCCAATGCCCTAGTTCTTAACGGACTGTTGAGCCACCTAAATTATTTATACAAATATAATGCCCGCTGTCCCAAAAATCTCACTTAAAGGCTATGTCTTGAAGATGAAGAGGCTTTTCAATTCATGAGCTCTAAGTGCTTCAGTTCTGCTTATCAACTTACAGAACGGCCTGCATCAATGAAGGTGATTATTTTATGAAAATCTGTATCTTATTGACGCATTTCAAGGTTGCAATCAGCGAAAAAAAAATCAAGCGTACTGTAAAAGTGTACGGCATGATATTGTTTATGAAAAACCTAATTCCAAAGAAAAACGACAAGTCGATAAACTTCGGTTTTCTTTAACGATACGCACTATCAACAAGTTGTTCTTGAGCAACTATCACGGTTTTAATTTTTAACATCATGTTATTGTCCAAAAGTTTTAAATATTCCAACAGTTTCAAGGCCGTCACAGCCGTGAAATAAGGCCAACGGAAATAATATAAATTTTAAAAACTTGGCTTATTGCACACTGACAAATTGAAATAAGGCCAAACTTTTTTGAGAAATAATGCCAAGTTATTTTTACAGTGCAGTATATTAGGGAAGGCGCATGCTATGTAACCCTTTTCCTAGAGTACATTGGGTATAAGAATTTGGGGTGAGTGCGTGGTTGAGTATGCAAAGTTTCTTTGCATTAATGACACCGTACCATTTCATCTAGTTCTTGGACTGGTACGCACCCTTCTAGGGAACTATTTCATACTGCGAAAAAATGGCACGAATTTCTTGTTCTTCAGATTCAAAAGAATGGTTCAAGACTGTTCTTATCGATTTGAATTATTTTTCTACTCAATACTTTTTGCTTATTGTGCATTATCATCTATTATTTCAAAAAAGACCTTGAAATTGCTTATTAAACCAAAAGACTTATAGACTCTATGGAGTCCCATTAAAGGAAACGCTTATCAAGCTAATCTTTAAAGATTTTACAATCGCGTTTAAAATTTTAAATCTTTCCACCCAAACTGTTTTAAAATTATATCTTTTACCTACCATCCACTTTTAATCGGAATAAAATAAAAAACTGCTTAGCAGCAAAACTCCCCAAATAATCAAAAAAGACCTTGAAATTGCTTAAAATCAGTTTCGTCCTTGAAAGCATCCGGGCTGGATTAAAAGTATAAAAGGCAAACGAAATTTAATGAATTAACTAATCTTTATGCAAAATGAGATGAAACCGGAAACCAATTTTGTCTTGTGTTCTTAATAAAGCCGCCTGATGTCTGAAGAATACGATACGCTAAAAATTCAAAATTGTCTATGCCTCTCGGTTGATGATGATGTTCTTATAATCTGAACCACTCAATGTTGCCACAAGATGTACCTTCTATAAGGAGCATACCTTCCTTCAAACATAAAAAGAAGAAAATAACAAAAACAAAAACAAAATATTGCCCTAATGAGGTTTCTGAGCTTTCAAATAAAAGAAATATGAAGGTAGGAAAAAAAGGTACTTCGTAATGTTTGCTTACTTATTTTTCCTTTCTCTGCCAAGCGAAATTCTAAAGAAAATTATATTAGCAAATATTTATATTAATTTTTCCTTAAAGACAAAATAAACGAATAAAATATCTCTATAAAGTCTTAAGGATATAAAATTATAAATTATCTATCTTTCCAGTATTGTATTACAATCAATTACTTTATTGATTTCGTTGCCTTCTCGTACTCCCGTAAATAGTATCCTTGGTGTAAACGCAGGATATCCCTTGATGATAAATCATTTATTTATTTTTATTTTGTTTTGTATTTATTTGAATTGAATTGGAATATTTTATATATCTAGATTTTTGGTGTGCGCCTCAGCCTCATTCATTTCATTGATGACATGGAAAGAAATTCAATAGAATAAATTGAGTTTTCCTGGAAAATGGTGCATAAATTGAAACATTGTTGATCTACTTTAGGTACGTACTACTAAAGGAAATTTGATTTTGTGTGAAGATAAGAAGTGTAGACTTATGATATTTAATATTTATGTAAGGATACACAAATACATATATATTTTGACTTCTAAAGTTAAATGTTATGATATGATGTTGAAAAGTCAAGAAATGAAAAACGGATATTAAATTTATCAATATTATTATTACACATCTTTCAAAAAACCGGAAAGAACTCGTCTTTTGAGGGAAATGATTTATTTAGAAAACATTTTTTGAGATTCAATTTGATTTATTACTATTTTGGAAATTTTGTTATTTTTCATTTCCTCGATGATGATGAAAAGAGCTTGGAACCAGTTAAGTCAAACAAACCATAAATATTAAAATCATTCCCAAGGAAGCTAGTTAATCTTTTGAGAGAGATTTTGAATAATGTATTTTCTAAATTAACATGAAACGATGTTTTATCATTCCTCAATAGAGTTTAAAGTAAACAGAGTTATTGAAAATGAGAAGATTTCGTGTAATCATTGTGGTCTAAGGGAACGGACGGATCTTATTAAAATTGTGAAGAAGTGATTCTTTTCTCTAAAGTTAAAATTCAGTTTTTTCTTCGAAAATTCAATTTTTTTCTAAAAACGGCGCAATTAATTTTTATGAAACTTTTAAAATTTGAATTTTTTAAATGGTGCGCGCACTCAAGGCGTTAACAACAAATTTTACAATGATAAGAAAAGAGATACGCACATTGGTTTTAAATGTCTGCACCTTGTAAAGAGTGGGAAATATTATATCCCCGCTAGAACATCGGGTGCCTAGTACCTCAACTGGAGATTGGGTTCTAACGCATGTGGAAAGTTGTTGGCGGCAGCAAACGAGAGAGGGGGGGAAAGTTGTTTCCACTAAGGCACTTCTTCTTATCCAGACGGCAGCGGACGAATTCTCGAGATGGAATCAACGGTTCCAGTGAGGTTGAACTACTTAGTGAACACCTTATAGGGCTTCTACGACGTATTCGGAGCCCAGGCCTATAAGGAGCGGTTTTTCCAGCTCCCCGTTATTAGAGTTATACCAAGGATCTGGCCCTCCAAGTTCAGGGTTGTGCCGTAGGGGTGACTTCCTGGCCATGTAAAAAATACCTTTAGTTGCGAGGCACCAACAAGCCTCGGATACGGACGGATTCACTGTTGACAACCCACGCAAACTAAATAAGGACAAGGAACTTCGGAAATGTAAGTGGAATGTTAGGTCCCTTAACAGACTTAGCATGCGTCCATGCCCCAACAGAGGAGAAAGATGAAGACACCAAAGACTTATTCTTCGAGCTCTTGGACAAGACTATGAGCAGTGCCCTGGCTATGACATTATAATTATCTTAGGAGATTTTAACGCCAAGCTGGGAAGAGAAGACATCCTTGGTGGTAAAATCGGGAGATACAGACTGCTCTACACTACCTCCGACAACGGATTCAGGCTGATCGATTTCGCTGCGAGGTGAGACGTTCTGGTAGCTAGTACGCAGTTCACACATCTCAATATCCACAAGGGGACATGGAAATCTCCTGATCAATCAACCGTCAACCAGATTGACCACATTCCGATCGACGCATAACACTTCTCCAGTATACAGGATATTCGAACTTTCCGAGGGACCAACATTTACTCGAACCACTTCCTTGTTGTAGCCAAAGTACGGCTATGGATATCCCGGTCCAAACCAATACAAAGAAGTACTGTGAGAAGTTTCGACGTTAGACAGCTACAATCGCAGGAGACTGCCATGCCCTTTTCCGATCAAGTCTCTAGTAACCTCTTTAGGAGTTATATGCTGCCTTCATTAAGCATTGAAAAACAGTGAAGTGCTAGGTTTAACACGGCCACAACAGCGTGTTTTGTTTGACGACGAATGCCGGCAATCTTGCGCACCGAACAAGAGGCATACAAACAGTCATTGCATAGAAGGACATAGAAGAGGAGAGAGAAACACCGGCTTCTTAGATGAAAAAAAGAGAGCACGAGAAGCGCGCGATCTA